>NC_081140.1:0-300000 GCF_958295425.1 Solea solea | reverse complement strand
ATGATTTCACTGTTTGGATGTGTTTTTCTATTTGTGTCTGTTTTTGTGCGCATTCAGCAAGTATACGGCTGTTTTCTGATTTTTTTCAATTTTCTACTGTCCCATAACATAAACCTCACAAATAAAGTTAAAATCTTATAAGATATACTTCTGTAACCTCAGTGTTTGATTTTGCAATGATTTCACTGTTTGGATGTGTTTTTCTATTTGTGTCTGTTTTTGTGCACATTCAGCAAGTATACGGCTGTTTTCAGATTTTTTTCAATTTTCTATTGTCCCGTAACATAAACCTCATGAATAAAGTTAACATCTTATAAGATATACTTCTGTAACCTCAGTGTTTGATTTTGCAATGATTTCACTGTTTGGATGTGTTTTTCTATTTGTGTCTTTTGTTGTGCACATTCAGCAAGTATACGGCTGTTTTCTGATTTTTTTCAATTTTCTATTGTCCCGAAACATAAACCTCATAAATAAAGTTAACATCTTATAAGATATACTTCTGTAACCTCAGTGTTTGATTTTGCAATGATTTCACTGTTTGGATGTGTTTTTCTATTTGTGTCTTTTGTTGTGCACATTCAGCAAGTATACAGCTGTTTTCTGATTTTTTTCTATTTTCTATTGTCCCGTAACATAAACCTCATGAATAAATTTAACATCGTGTAAGATATAGTTATATGCCTTCAGTGTTTGATTTTGCAATGATTTCACTATTTGGATGTGTTTTTCTATTTGTGTCTGTTTTTGTGCACATTCAGCAAGTATACCGCTGTTTTCTGATTTTTTTAAATTTTCTACTGTCCCATAACATAAACGTCACAAATAAAGTTAAAATCTTATAAGATATACTTCTGTAACCTCAGTGTTTGATTTTGCAATGATTTCACTGTTTGGATGTGTTTTTCTATTTGTGTCTGTTTTGTGCACATTCAGCAAGTATACGGCTGTTTTCTGATTTTTTTCAATTTTCTACTGTCCCATAACATAAACCTCACAAATAAAGTTAACATCTTATAAGATATACTTCTGTAACCTCAGTGTTTGATTTTGCAAAGATTTCACTGTTTGGATGTGTTTTTCTATTTGTGTCTGTTTCTGTGCACATTCAGCAAGTATACGGCTGTTTTCTGATTTTTTTGAATTTTCTACTGTCCCATAACATAAACCTCACAAATAAAGTTAAAATCTTATAAGATATAGTTATATGCCGTCAGTGTTTGATTTTGCAATGATTTCACTGTTTGGATGTGTTTTTCTATTTGTGTCTGTTTTGTGCACATTCAGCAAGTATACGGCTGTTTTCTGATTTTTTTCAATTTTCTACTGTCCCATAACATAAATCTCACAAATAAAGTTAAAATCTTATAAGATATAGTTATATGCCTTCAGTGTTTGATTTTGCAATGATTTCACTGTTTGGATGTGTTTTTCTATTTGTGTCTGTTTTTGTGCGCATTCAGCAAGTATACGGCTGTTTTCTGATTTTTTACAATTTTCTACTGTCCCGTAACATAAACCTCACAAATAAAGTTAAAATCTTATAAGATATAATTATATGCCTTCAGTGTTTGATTTTGCAATGATTTCACTGTTTGGATGTGTTTTTCTATTTGTGTCTGTTTTTGTGCGCATTCAGCAAGTATACGGCTGTTTTCTGATTTTTTTCAATTTTCTACTGTCCCGTAACATAAACCTCACAAATAAAGTTAAAATCTTATAAGATATACTTCTGTAACCTCAGTGTTTGATTTTGCAATGATTTCACTGTTTGGATGTGTTTTTCTATTTGTGTCTGTTTTGTGCACATTCAGCAAGTATACGGCTGTTTTCTGATTTTTTTCAATTTTCTACTGTCCCATAACATAAACCTCACAAATAAAGTTAACATCTTATAAGATATAGTTATATACCTTCAGTGTTTGATTTTGCAATGATTTCACTGTTTGGATGTGTTTTTCTATTTGTGTCTGTTTTTGTGCGCATTCAGCAAGTATACGGCTGTTTTCTGATTTTTTTCAATTTTCTACTGTCCCGTAACATAAACCTCACAAATAAAGTTAAAATCTTATAAGATATAATTATATGCCTTCAGTGTTTGATTTTGCAATGATTTGACTGTTTGGATGTGTTTTTCTATTTGTGTCTGTTTTTGTGCGCATTCAGCAAGTATACGGCTGTTTTCTGATTTTTTTCAATTTTCTACTGTCCCGTAACATAAACCTCACAAATAAAGTTAAAATCTTATAAGATATACTTCTGTAACCTCAGTGTTTGATTTTGCAATGATTTCACTGTTTGGATGTGTTTTTCTATTTGTGTCTGTTTTGTGCACATTCAGCAAGTATACGGCTGTTTTCTGATTTTTTACAATTTTCTACTGTCCCGTAACATAAACCTCACACATAAAGTTAAAATCTTATAAGATATAATTATATGCCTTCAGTGTTTGATTTTGCAATGATTTCACTGTTTGGATGTGTTTTTCTATTTGTGTCTGTTTTTATGCGCATTCAGCAAGTATACGGCTGTTTTCTGATTTTTTTCAATTTTCTACTGTCCCGTAACATAAACCTCACAAATAAAGTTAAAATCTTATAAGATATAATTATATGCCTTCAGCGTTTGATTTTGCAATGATTTCACTGTTTGGATGTGTTTTTCTATTTGTGTCTTTTGTTGTGCACACACAGCAAGTATACGGCTGTTTTCTGTTTTTTTTTCATTTTCTACTGTCCCATAACATAAACCTCACAAATAAAGTTAAAATCTTATAAGATATAGCTATATGCCTTCAGTGTTTGATTTTGCAATGATTTCACTGTTTGGATGTGTTTTTCTATTTGTGTCTGTTTTTGTGCACATTCAGCAAGTATACCGCTGTTTTCTGATTTTTTTCAATTTTCTACTGTCCCATAACATAAACGTCACAAATAAAGTTAAAATCTTATAAGATATACTTCTGTAACCTCAGTGTTTGATTTTGCAATGATTTCACTGTTTGGATGTGTTTTTCTATTTGTGTCTGTTTTGTGCACATTCAGCAAGTATACGGCTGTTTTCTGATTTTTTTCAATTTTCTACTGTCCCATAACATAAACCTCACAAATAAAGTTAACATCTTATAAGATATACTTCTGTAACCTCAGTGTTTGATTTTGCAATGATTTGACTGTTTGGATGTGTTTTTCTATGTGTGTCTGTTTTTGTGCACATTCAGCAAGTATACGGCTGTTTTCTGATTTTTTTCAATTTTCTACTGTCCCATAACATAAACCTCACAAATAAAGTTAAAATCTTATAAGATATAGTTATATGCCGTCAGTGTTTGATTTTGCAATGATTTCACTGTTTGGATGTGTTTTTCTATTTGTGTCTTTTGTTGTGCACATTCAGCAAGTATACGGCTGTTTTCTGATTTTTTTCAATTTTCTATTGTCCCGAAACATAAACCTCATAAATAAAGTTAACATCTTATAAGATATACTTCTGTAACCTCAGTGTTTGATTTTGCAATGATTTCACTGTTTGGATGTGTTTTTCTATTTGTGTCTTTTGTTGTGCACATTCAGCAAGTATACAGCTGTTTTCTGATATTTTTCAATTTTCTATTGTCCCGTAACATAAACCTCATGAATAAATTTAACATCGTGTAAGATATAGTTATATGCCTTCAGTGTTTGATCTTGCAATGATTTCACTGTTTGGATGTGTTTTTCTATTTGTGTCTGTTTTTGTGCACATTCAGCAAGTATACCGCTGTTTTCTGATTTTTTTAAATTTTCTACTGTCCCATAACATAAACGTCACAAATAAAGTTAAAATCTTATAAGATATACTTCTGTAACCTCAGTGTTTGATTTTGCAATGATTTCACTGTTTGGATGTGTTTTTCTATTTGTGTCTGTTTTGTGCACATTCAGCAAGTATACGGCTGTTTTCTGATTTTTTTCAATTTTCTACTGTCCCATAACATAAACCTCACAAATAAAGTTAACATCTTATAAGATATACTTCTGTAACCTCAGTGTTTGATTTTGCAATGATTTCACTGTTTGGATGTGTTTTTCTATTTGTGTCTGTTTCTGTGCACATTCAGCAAGTATACGGCTGTTTTCTGATTTTTTTGAATTTTCTACTGTCCCATAACATAAACCTCACAAATAAAGTTAAAATCTTATAAGATATAGTTATATGCCGTCAGTGTTTGATTTTGCAATGATTTCACTGTTTGGATGTGTTTTTCTATTTGTGTCTGTTTTGTGCACATTCAGCGAGTATACGGCTGTTTTCTGATTTTTTTCAATTTTCTACTGTCCCATAACATAAACCTCACAAATACAGTTAACATCTTATAAGATATACTTCTGTAACCACAGTGTTTGATTTTGCAATGATTTCACTGTTTGGATGTTTTTTTCTATTTGTGTCTGTTTTTGTGCACATTCAGCAAGTATACGGCTGTTTTCTGATTTTTTTCAATTTTCTACTGTCCCATAACATAAACCTCACAAATAAAGTTAAAATCTTATAAGATATAGTTATATGCCTTCAGTGTTTGATTTTGCAATGATTTCACTGTTTGGATGTGTTTTTCTATGTGTGTCTGTGTTTGTGCACATTCAGCAAGTATACGGCTGTTTTCTGTTTTTATTCAATTTTCTACTGTCCCATAACATAAACCTCACAAATAAAGTTAACATCTTATAAGATATACTTCTGTAACCTCAGTGTTTGATTTTGCAATGATTTCACTGTCTGGATGTGTTTTTCTATTTGTGTCTTTTGTTGTGCACATTCAGCAAGTATACAGCTGTTTTCTGATGTTTTTCAATTTTCTATTGTCCCGTAACATAAACCTCATGAATAAATTTAACATCTTGTAAGATATAGTTATATGCCTTCAGTGTTTGATTTTGCAATGATTTCACTGTTTGGATGTGTTTTTCTATTTGTGTCTGTTTTTGTGCACATTCAGCAAGTATACCGCTGTTTTCTGATTTTTTTCAATTTTCTACTGTCCCATAACATAAACGTCACAAATAAAGTTAAAATCTTATAAGATATACTTCTGTAACCTCAGTGTTGGATTTTGCAATGATTTCACTGTTTGGATGTGTTTTTCTATTTGTGTCTGTTTTGTGCACATTCAGCAAGTATACGGCTGTTTTCTGATTTTTTTCAATTTTCTACTGTCCCATAACATAAACCTCACAAATAAAGTTAACATCTTATAAGATATAGTTATATACCTTCAGTGTTTGATTTTGCAATGATTTCACTGTTTGGATGTGTTTTTCTATTTGTGTCTGTTTTTGTGCGCATTCAGCAAGTATACGGCTGTTTTCTGATTTTTTTCAATTTTCTACTGTCCCGTAACATAAACCTCACAAATAAAGTTAAAATCTTATAAGATATAATTATATGCCTTCAGTGTTTGATTTTGCAATGATTTCACTGTTTGGATGTGTTTTTCTATTTGTGTCTGTTTTTGTGCGCATTCAGCAAGTATACGGCTGTTTTCTGATTTTTTTCAATTTTCTACTGTCCCGTAACATAAACCTCACAAATAAAGTTAAAATCTTATAAGATATACTTCTGTAACCTCAGTGTTTGATTTTGCAATGATTTCACTGTTTGGATGTGTTTTTCTATTTGTGTCTGTTTTGTGCACATTCAGCAAGTATACGGCTGTTTTCTGATTTTTTACAATTTTCTACTGTCCCGTAACATAAACCTCACACATAAAGTTAAAATCTTATAAGATATAATTATATGCCTTCAGTGTTTGATTTTGCAATGATTTCACTGTTTGGATGTTTTTCTATTTGTGTCTGTTTTTGTGCGCATTCAGCAAGTATACGGCTGTTTTCTGATTTTTTTCAATTTTCTACTGTCCCGTAACATAAACCTCACAAATAAAGTTAAAATCTTATAAGATATAATTATATGCCTTCAGTGTTTGATTTTGCAATGATTTCACTGTTTGGATGTGTTTTTCTATTTGTGTCTTTTGTTGTGCACACACAGCAAGTATACGGCTGTTTTCTGTTTTTTTTTCATTTTCTACTGTCCCATAACATAAACCTCACAAATAAAGTTAAAATCTTATAAGATATAGCTATATGCCTTCAGTGTTTGATTTTGCAATGATTTCACTGTTTGGATGTGTTTTTCTATGTGTGTCTGTGTTTGTGCACATTCAGCAAGTATACGGCTGTTTTCTGATTTTTTTCAATTTTCTACTGTCCCATAACATAAACCTCACAAATAAAGTTAACATCTTATAAGATATAATTATATGCCTTCAGTGTTTGATTTTGCAATGATTTCACTGTTTGGATGTGTTTTTCTATTTGTGTCTGTTTTTGTGCGCATTCAGCAAGTATACGGCTGTTTTCTGATTTTTTTCAATTTTCTACTGTCCCGTAACATAAACCTCACAAATAAAGTTAAAATCTTATAAGATATACTTCTGTAACCTCAGTGTTTGATTTTGCAATGATTTCACTGTTTGGATGTGTTTTTCTATTTGTGTCTGTTTTGTGCACATTCAGCAAGTATACGGCTGTTTTCTGATTTTTTTCAATTTTCTACTGTCCCATAACATAAACCTCACAAATAAAGTTAACATCTTATAAGATATAGTTATATACCTTCAGTGTTTGATTTTGCAATGATTTCACTGTTTGGATGTGTTTTTCTATTTGTGTCTGTTTTTGTGCGCATTCAGCAAGTATACGGCTGTTTTCTGATTTTTTTCAATTTTCTACTGTCCCGTAACATAAACCTCACAAATAAAGTTAAAATCTTATAAGATATAATTATATGCCTTCAGTGTTTGATTTTGCAATGATTTCACTGTTTGGATGTGTTTTTCTATTTGTGTCTGTTTTTGTGCGCATTCAGCAAGTATACGGCTGTTTTCTGATTTTTTTCAATTTTCTACTGTCCCGTAACATAAACCTCACAAATAAAGTTAAAATCTTATAAGATATACTTCTGTAACCTCAGTGTTTGATTTTGCAATGATTTCACTGTTTGGATGTGTTTTTCTATTTGTGTCTGTTTTGTGCACATTCAGCAAGTATACGGCTGTTTTCTGATTTTTTACAATTTTCTACTGTCCCGTAACATAAACCTCACACATAAAGTTAAAATCTTATAAGATATAATTATATGCCTTCAGTGTTTGATTTTGCAATGATTTCACTGTTTGGATGTGTTTTTCTATTTGTGTCTGTTTTTGTGCGCATTCAGCAAGTATACGGCTGTTTTCTGATTTTTTTCAATTTTCTACTGTCCCGTAACATAAACCTCACAAATAAAGTTAAAATCTTATAAGATATAATTATATGCCTTCAGTGTTTGATTTTGCAATGATTTCACTGTTTGGATGTGTTTTTCTATTTGTGTCTTTTGTTGTGCACACACAGCAAGTATACGGCTGTTTTCTGTTTTTTTTTCATTTTCTACTGTCCCATAACATAAACCTCACAAATAAAGTTAAAATCTTATAAGATATAGCTATATGCCTTCAGTGTTTGATTTTGCAATGATTTCACTGTTTGGATGTGTTTTTCTATGTGTGTCTGTGTTTGTGCACATTCAGCAAGTATACGGCTGTTTTCTGATTTTTTTCAATTTTCTACTGTCCCATAACATAAACCTCACAAATAAAGTTAACATCTTATAAGATATAATTATATGCCTTCAGTGTTTGATTTTGCAATGATTTCACTGTTTGGATGTGTTTTTCTATTTGTGTCTGTTTTTGTGCGCATTCAGCAAGTATACGGCTGTTTTCTGATTTTTTTCAATTTTCTACTGTCCCGTAACATAAACCTCACAAATAAAGTTAAAATCTTATAAGATATACTTCTGTAACCTCAGTGTTTGATTTTGCAATGATTTCACTGTTTGGATGTGTTTTTCTATTTGTGTCTGTTTTGTGCACATTCAGCAAGTATACGGCTGTTTTCTGATTTTTTTCAATTTTCTACTGTCCCATAACATAAACCTCACAAATAAAGTTAACATCTTATAAGATATAGTTATATACCTTCAGTGTTTGATTTTGCAATGATTTCACTGTTTGGATGTGTTTTTCTATTTGTGTCTGTTTTTGTGCGCATTCAGCAAGTATACGGCTGTTTTCTGATTTTTTTCAATTTTCTACTGTCCCGTAACATAAACCTCACAAATAAAGTTAAAATCTTATAAGATATAATTATATGCCTTCAGTGTTTGATTTTGCAATGATTTCACTGTTTGGATGTGTTTTTCTATTTGTGTCTGTTTTTGTGCGCATTCAGCAAGTATACGGCTGTTTTCTGATTTTTTTCAATTTTCTACTGTCCCGTAACATAAACCTCACAAATAAAGTTAAAATCTTATAAGATATACTTCTGTAACCTCAGTGTTTGATTTAGCAATGATTTCACTGTTTGGATGTGTTTTTCTATTTGTGTCTGTTTTGTGCACATTCAGCAAGTATACGGCTGTTTTCTGATTTTTTACAATTTTCTACTGTCCCGTAACATAAACCTCACACATAAAGTTAAAATCTTATAAGATATAATTATATGCCTTCAGTGTTTGATTTTGCAATGATTTCACTGTTTGGATGTGTTTTTCTATTTGTGTCTGTTTTTGTGCGCATTCAGCAAGTATACGGCTGTTTTCTGATTTTTTTCAATTTTCTACTGTCCCGTAACATAAACCTCACAAATAAAGTTAAAATCTTATAAGATATAATTATATGCCTTCAGTGTTTGATTTTGCAATGATTTCACTGTTTGGATGTGTTTTTCTATTTGTGTCTTTTGTTGTGCACACACAGCAAGTATATGGCTGTTTTCTGTTTTTTTTTCATTTTCTACTGTCCCATAACATAAACCTCACAAATAAAGTTAAAATCTTATAAGATATAGCTATATGCCTTCAGTGTTTGATTTTGCAATGATTTCACTGTTTGGATGTGTTTTTCTATGTGTGTCTGTGTTTGTGCACATTCAGCAAGTATACGGCTGTTTTCTGATTTTTTTCAATTTTCTACTGTCCCGTAACATAAACCTCACAAATAAAGTTAACATCTTATAAGATATACTTCTGTAACATCAGTGTTTGATTTTGCAATGATTTCACTGTTTGGATGTGTTTTTCTATTTGTGTCTGTTTTTGTCCACATTCAGCAAGTATACGGCTGTTTTCTGATTTTTTTCAATTTTCTACTGTCCCATAACATAAACCTCACAAATAAAGTTAACATCTTATAAGATATACTTCTGTAACCTCAGTGTTTGATTTTGCAATGATTTCACTGTTTGGATGTGTTTTTCTATTTGTGTCTGTTTTGTGCACATTCAACAAGTATACGGCTGTTTTCTGATTTTTTTCAATTTTCTACTGTCCCGAAACATAAACCTCATAAATAAAGTTAACATCTTATAAGATATACTTCTGTAACCTCAGTGTTTGATTTTGCAATGATTTCACTGTCTGGATGTGTTTTTCTATTTGTGTCTTTTGTTGTGCACATTCAGCAAGTATACAGCTGTTTTCTGATTTTTTTCAATTTTCTATTGTCCCGTACCATAAACCTCATGAATAAATTTAACATCTTGTAAGATATAGTTATATGCCTTCAGTGTTTGATTTTGCAATGATTTCACTGTTTGGATGTGTTTTTCTATTTGTGTCTGTTTTTGTGCACATTCAGCAAGTATACCGCTGTTTTCTGATTTTTTTCAATTTTCTACTGTCCCATAACATAAACGTCACAAATAAAGTTAAAATCTTATAAGATATACTTCTGTAACCTCAGTGTTTGATTTTGCAATGATTTCACTGTTTGGATGTGTTTTTCTATTTGTGTCTGTTTTGTGCACATTCAGCAAGTATACGGCTGTTTTCTGATTTTTTTCAATTTTCTACTGTCCCATAACATAAACCTCACAAATAAAGTTAACATCTTATAAGATATACTTCTGTAACCTCAGTGTTTGATTTTGCAATGATTTGACTGTTTGGATGTGTTTTTCTATGTGTGTCTGTTTTTGTGCACATTCAGCAAGTATACCGCTGTTTTCTGATTTTTTTCAATTTTCTGCTGTCCCATAACATAAACCTCACAAATAAAGTTAAAATCTTATAAGATATAGTTATATGCCGTCAGTGTTTGATTTTGCAATGATTTCACTGTTTGGATGTGTTTTTCTATTTGTGTCTTTTGTTGTGCACATTCAACAAGTATACGGCTGTTTTCTGATTTTTTTCAATTTTCTACTGTCCCGAAACATAAACCTCATAAATAAAGTTAACATCTTATAAGATATACTTCTGTAACCTCAGTGTTTGATTTTGCAATGATTTCACTGTCTGGATGTGTTTTTCTATTTGTGTCTTTTGTTGTGCACATTCAGCAAGTATACAGCTGTTTTCTGATTTTTTTCAATTTTCTATTGTCCCGTAACATAAACCTCATGAATAAATTTAACATCTTGTAAGATATAGTTATATGCCTTCAGTGTTTGATTTTGCAATGATTTCACTGTTTGGATGTGTTTTTCTATTTGTGTCTGTTTTTGTGCACATTCAGCAAGTATACCGCTGTTTTCTGATTTTTTTCAATTTTCTACTGTCCCATAACATAAACGTCACAAATAAAGTTAAAATCTTATAAGATATACTTCTGTAACCTCAGTGTTTGATTTTGCAATGATTTCACTGTTTGGATGTGTTTTTCTATTTGTGTCTGTTTTGTGCACATTCAGCAAGTATACGGCTGTTTTCTGATTTTTTTCAATTTTCTACTGTCCCATAACATAAACCTCACAAATAAAGTTAACATCTTATAAGATATACTTCTGTAACCTCAGTGTTTGATTTTGCAATGATTTGACTGTTTGGATGTGTTTTTCTATGTGTGTCTGTTTTTGTGCACATTCAGCAAGTATACGGCTGTTTTCTGATTTTTTTCAATTTTCTACTGTCCCATAACATAAACCTCACAAATAAAGTTAAAATCTTATAAGATATAGTTATATGCCGTCAGTGTTTGATTTTGCAATGATTTCACTGTTTGGATGTGTTTTTCTATTTGTGTCTTTTGTTGTGCACATTCAACAAGTATACGGCTGTTTTCTGATTTTTTTCAATTTTCTACTGTCCCGAAACATAAACCTCATAAATAAAGTTAACATCTTATAAGATATACTTCTGTAACCTCAGTGTTTGATTTTGCAATGATTTCACTGTCTGGATGTGTTTTTCTATTTGTGTCTTTTGTTGTGCACATTCAGCAAGTATACAGCTGTTTTCTGATTTTTTTCAATTTTCTATTGTCCCGTAACATAAACCTCATGAATAAATTTAACATCTTGTAAGATATAGTTATATGCCTTCAGTGTTTGATTTTGCAATGATTTCACTGTTTGGATGTGTTTTTCTATTTGTGTCTGTTTTGTGCACATTCAGCAAGTATACGGCTGTTTTCTGATTTTTTTCAATTTTCTACTGTCCCATAACATAAACCTCACAAATAAAGTTAACATCTTATAAGATATACTTCTGTAACCTCAGTGTTTGATTTTGCAATGATTTGACTGTTTGGATGTGTTTTTCTATGTGTGTCTGTTTTTGTGCACATTCAGCAAGTATACCGCTGTTTTCTGATTTTTTTCAATTTTCTACTGTCCCATAACATAAACGTCACAAATAAAGTTAAAATCTTATAAGATATACTTCTGTAACCTCAGTGTTTGATTTTGCAATGATTTCACTGTTTGGATGTGTTTTTCTATTTGTGTCTGTTTTGTGCACATTCAGCAAGTATACGGCTGTTTTCTGATTTTTTTCAATTTTCTACTGTCCCATAACATAAACCTCACAAATAAAGTTAACATCTTATAAGATATACTTCTGTAACCTCAGTGTTTGATTTTGCAATGATTTGACTGTTTGGATGTGTTTTTCTATGTGTGTCTGTTTTTGTGCACATTCAGCAAGTATACGGCTGTTTTCTGATTTTTTTCAATTTTCTACTGTCCCATAACATAAACCTCACAAATAAAGTTAAAATCTTATAAGATATAGTTATATGCCGTCAGTGTTTGATTTTGCAATGATTTCACTGTTTGGATGTGTTTTTCTATTTGTGTCTTTTGTTGTGCACATTCAACAAGTATACGGCTGTTTTCTGATTTTTTTCAATTTTCTACTGTCCCGAAACATAAACCTCATAAATAAAGTTAACATCTTATAAGATATACTTCTGTAACCTCAGTGTTTGATTTTGCAATGATTTCACTGTCTGGATGTGTTTTTCTATTTGTGTCTTTTGTTGTGCACATTCAGCAAGTATACAGCTGTTTTCTGATTTTTTTCAATTTTCTATTGTCCCGTAACATAAACCTCATGAATAAATTTAACATCTTGTAAGATATAGTTATATGCCTTCAGTGTTTGATTTTGCAATGATTTCACTGTTTGGATGTGTTTTTCTATTTGTGTCTGTTTTTGTGCACATTCAGCAAGTATACCGCTGTTTTCTGATTTTTTTCAATTTTCTACTGTCCCATAACATAAACGTCACAAATAAAGTTAAAATCTTATAAGATATACTTCTGTAACCTCAGTGTTTGATTTTGCAATGATTTCACTGTTTGGATGTGTTTTTCTATTTGTGTCTGTTTTGTGCACATTCAGCAAGTATACGGCTGTTTTCTGATTTTTTTCAATTTTCTACTGTCCCATAACATAAACCTCACAAATAAAGTTAACATCTTATAAGATATAGTTATATACCTTCAGTGTTTGATTTTGCAATGATTTCACTGTTTGGATGTGTTTTTCTATTTGTGTCTGTTTTTGTGCGCATTCAGCAAGTATACGGCTGTTTTCTGATTTTTTTCAATTTTCTACTGTCCCGTAACATAAACCTCACAAATAAAGTTAAAATCTTATAAGATATAATTATATGCCTTCAGTGTTTGATTTTGCAATGATTTCACTGTTTGGATGTGTTTTTCTATTTGTGTCTGTTTTTGTGCGCATTCAGCAAGTATACCGCTGTTTTCTGATTTTTTTCAATTTTCTACTGTCCCGTAACATAAACCTCACAAATAAAGTTAAAATCTTATAAGATATACTTCTGTAACCTCAGTGTTTGATTTTGCAATGATTTCACTGTTTGGATGTGTTTTTCTATTTGTGTCTGTTTTGTGCACATTCAGCAAGTATACGGCTGTTTTCTGATTTTTTACAATTTTCTACTGTCCCGTAACATAAACCTCACACATAAAGTTAAAATCTTATAAGATATAATTATATGCCTTCAGTGTTTGATTTTGCAATGATTTCACTGTTTGGATGTGTTTTTCTATTTGTGTCTGTTTTTGTGCGCATTCAGCAAGTATACGGCTGTTTTCTGATTTTTTTCAATTTTCTACTGTCCCGTAACATAAACCTCACAAATAAAGTTAAAATCTTATAAGATATAATTATATGCCTTCAGTGTTTGATTTTGCAATGATTTCACTGTTTGGATGTGTTTTTCTATTTGTGTCTTTTGTTGTGCACACACAGCAAGTATACGGCTGTTTTCTGTTTTTTTTTCATTTTCTACTGTCCCATAACATAAACCTCACAAATAAAGTTAAAATCTTATAAGATATAGCTATATGCCTTCAGTGTTTGATTTTGCAATGATTTCACTGTTTGGATGTGTTTTTCTATGTGTGTCTGTGTTTGTGCACATTCAGCAAGTATACGGCTGTTTTCTGATTTTTTTCAATTTTCTACTGTCCCATAACATAAACCTCACAAATAAAGTTAACATCTTATAAGATATAATTATATGCCTTCAGTGTTTGATTTTGCAATGATTTCACTGTTTGGATGTGTTTTTCTATTTGTGTCTGTTTTTGTGCGCATTCAGCAAGTATACGGCTGTTTTCTGATTTTTTTCAATTTTCTACTGTCCCGTAACATAAACCTCACAAATAAAGTTAAAATCTTATAAGATATACTTCTGTAACCTCAGTGTTTGATTTTGCAATGATTTCACTGTTTGGATGTGTTTTTCTATTTGTGTCTGTTTTGTGCACATTCAGCAAGTATACGGCTGTTTTCTGATTTTTTTCAATTTTCTACTGTCCCATAACATAAACCTCACAAATAAAGTTAACATCTTATAAGATATAGTTATATACCTTCAGTGTTTGATTTTGCAATGATTTCACTGTTTGGATGTGTTTTTCTATTTGTGTCTGTTTTTGTGCGCATTCAGCAAGTATACGGCTGTTTTCTGATTTTTTTCAATTTTCTACTGTCCCGTAACATAAACCTCACAAATAAAGTTAAAATCTTATAAGATATAATTATATGCCTTCAGTGTTTGATTTTGCAATGATTTCACTGTTTGGATGTGTTTTTCTATTTGTGTCTGTTTTTGTGCGCATTCAGCAAGTATACGGCTGTTTTCTGATTTTTTTCAATTTTCTACTGTCCCGTAACATAAACCTCACAAATAAAGTTAAAATCTTATAAGATATACTTCTGTAACCTCAGTGTTTGATTTTGCAATGATTTCACTGTTTGGATGTGTTTTTCTATTTGTGTCTGTTTTGTGCACATTCAGCAAGTATACGGCTGTTTTCTGATTTTTTACAATTTTCTACTGTCCCGTAACATAAACCTCACACATAAAGTTAAAATCTTATAAGATATAATTATATGCCTTCAGTGTTTGATTTTGCAATGATTTCACTTTTTGGATGTGTTTTTCTATTTGTGTCTGTTTTTGTGCGCATTCAGCAAGTATACGGCTGTTTTCTGATTTTTTTCAATTTTCTACTGTCCCGTAACATAAACCTCACAAATAAAGTTAAAATCTTATAAAATATAATTATATGCCTTCAGTGTTTGATTTTGCAATGATTTCACTGTTTGGATGTGTTTTTCTATTTGTGTCTTTTGTTGTGCACACACAGCAAGTATATGGCTGTTTTCTGTTTTTTTTTCATTTTCTACTGTCCCATAACATAAACCTCACAAATAAAGTTAAAATCTTATAAGATATAGCTATATGCCTTCAGTGTTTGATTTTGCAATGATTTCACTGTTTGGATGTGTTTTTCTATGTGTGTCCGTGTTTGTGCACATTCAGCAAGTATACGGCTGTTTTCTGATTTTTTTCAATTTTCTACTGTCCCATAACATAAACCTCACAAATAAAGTTAACATCTTATAAGATATACTTCTGTAACATCAGTGTTTGATTTTGCAATGATTTCACTGTTTGGATGTGTTTTTCTATTTGTGTCTGTTTTTGTCCACATTCAGCAAGTATACGGCTGTTTTCTGATTTTTTTCAATTTTCTACTGTCCCATAACATAAACCTCACAAATAAAGTTAACATCTTATAAGATATACTTCTGTAACCTCAGTGTTTGATTTTGCAATGATTTCACTGTTTGGATGTGTTTTTCTATTTGTGTCTGTTTTGTGCACATTCAACAAGTATACGGCTGTTTTCTGATTTTTTTCAATTTTCTACTGTCCCGAAACATAAACCTCATAAATAAAGTTAACATCTTATAAGATATACTTCTGTAACCTCAGTGTTTGATTTTGCAATGATTTCACTGTCTGGATGTGTTTTTCTATTTGTGTCTTTTCTTGTGCACATTCAGCAAGTATACAGCTGTTTTCTGATTTTTTTCAATTTTCTATTGTCCCGTAACATAAACCTCATGAATAAATTTAACATCTTGTAAGATATAGTTATATGCCTTCAGTGTTTGATTTTGCAATGATTTCACTGTTTGGATGTGTTTTTCTATTTGTGTCTGTTTTTGTGCACATTCAGCAAGTATACCGCTGTTTTCTGATTTTTTTCAATTTTCTACTGTCCCATAACATAAACCTCACAAATAAAGTTAAAATCTTATAAGATATACTTCTGTAACCTCAGTGTTTGATTTTGCAATGATTTCACTGTTTGGATGTGTTTTTCTATTTGTGTCTGTTTTGTGCACATTCAGCAAGTATACGGCTGTTTTCTGATTTTTTTCAATTTTCTACTGTCCCATAACATAAACCTCACAAATAAAGTTAACATCTTATAAGATATACTTCTGTAACCTCAGTGTTTGATTTTGCAATGATTTGACTGTTTGGATGTGTTTTTCTATGTGTGTCTGTTTTTGTGCACATTCAGCAAGTATACGGCTGTTTTCTGATTTTTTTCAATTTTCTACTGTCCCATAACATAAACCTCACAAATAAAGTTAAAATCTTATAAGATATAGTTATATGCCGTCAGTGTTTGATTTTGCAATGATTTCACTGTTTGGATGTGTTTTTCTATTTGTGTCTTTTGTTGTGCACATTCAGCAAGTATACGGCTGTTTTCTGATTTTTTTCAATTTTCTATTGTCCCGAAACATAAACCTCATAAATAAAGTTAACATCTTATAAGATATACTTCTGTAACCTCAGTGTTTGATTTTGCAATGATTTCACTGTTTGGATGTGTTTTTCTATTTGTGTCTTTTGTTGTGCACATTCAGCAAGTATACAGCTGTTTTCTGATTTTTTTCAATTTTCTATTGTCCCGTAACATAAACCTCATGAATAAATTTAACATCGTGTAAGATATAGTTATATGCCTTCAGTGTTTGATTTTGCAATGATTTCACTGTTTGGATGTGTTTTTCTATTTGTGTCTGTTTTTGTGCACATTCAGCAAGTATACCGCTGTTTTCTGATTTTTTTCAATTTTCTACTGTCCCATAACATAAACGTCACAAATAAAGTTAAAATCTTATAAGATATACTTCTGTAACCTCAGTGTTTGATTTTGCAATGATTTCACTGTTTGGATGTGTTTTTCTATTTGTGTCTGTTTTGTGCACATTCAGCAAGTATACGGCTGTTTTCTGATTTTTTTCAATTTTCTACTGTCCCATAACATAAACCTCACAAATAAAGTTAACATCTTATAAGATATAGTTATATACCTTCAGTGTTTGATTTTGCAATGATTTCACTGTTTGGATGTGTTTTTCTATTTGTGTCTGTTTTTGTGCGCATTCAGCAAGTATACGGCTGTTTTCTGATTTTTTTCAATTTTCTACTGTCCCGTAACATAAACCTCACAAATAAAGTTAAAATCTTATAAGATATAATTATATGCCTTCAGTGTTTGATTTTGCAATGATTTCACTGTTTGGATGTGTTTTTCTATTTGTGTCTGTTTTTGTGCGCATTCAGCAAGTATACCGCTGTTTTCTGATTTTTTTCAATTTTCTACTGTCCCGTAACATAAACCTCACAAATAAAGTTAAAATCTTATAAGATATACTTCTGTAACCTCAGTGTTTGATTTTGCAATGATTTCACTGTTTGGATGTGTTTTTCTATTTGTGTCTGTTTTGTGCACATTCAGCAAGTATACGGCTGTTTTCTGATTTTTTACAATTTTCTACTGTCCCGTAACATAAACCTCACACATAAAGTTAAAATCTTATAAGATATAATTATATGCCTTCAGTGTTTGATTTTGCAATGATTTCACTGTTTGGATGTGTTTTTCTATTTGTGTCTGTTTTTGTGCGCATTCAGCAAGTATACGGCTGTTTTCTGATTTTTTTTCAATTTTCTACTGTCCCGTAACATAAACCTCACAAATAAAGTTAAAATCTTATAAGATATAATTATATGCCTTCAGTGTTTGATTTTGCAATGATTTCACTGTTTGGATGTGTTTTTCTATTTGTGTCTTTTGTTGTGCACACACAGCAAGTATACGGCTGTTTTCTGATTTTTTTTCATTTTCTACTGTCCCATAACATAAACCTCACAAATAAAGTTAAAATCTTATAAGATATAGCTATATGCCTTCAGTGTTTGATTTTGCAATGATTTCACTGTTTGGATGTGTTTTTCTATGTGTGTCTGTGTTTGTGCACATTCAGCAAGTATACGGCTGTTTTCTGATTTTTTTCAATTTTCTACTGTCCCATAACATAAACCTCACAAATAAAGTTAACATCTTATAAGATATAATTATATGCCTTCAGTGTTTGATTTTGCAATGATTTCACTGTTTGGATGTGTTTTTCTATTTGTGTCTGTTTTTGTGCGCATTCAGCAAGTATACGGCTGTTTTCTGATTTTTTTCAATTTTCTACTGTCCCGTAACATAAACCTCACAAATAAAGTTAAAATCTTATAAGATATACTTCTGTAACCTCAGTGTTTGATTTTGCAATGATTTCACTGTTTGGATGTGTTTTTCTATTTGTGTCTGTTTTGTGCACATTCAGCAAGTATACGGCTGTTTTCTGATTTTTTTCAATTTTCTACTGTCCCATAACATAAACCTCACAAATAAAGTTAACATCTTATAAGATATAGTTATATACCTTCAGTGTTTGATTTTGCAATGATTTCACTGTTTGGATGTGTTTTTCTATTTGTGTCTGTTTTTGTGCGCATTCAGCAAGTATACGGCTGTTTTCTGATTTTTTTCAATTTTCTACTGTCCCGTAACATAAACCTCACAAATAAAGTTAAAATCTTATAAGATATAATTATATGCCTTCAGTGTTTGATTTTGCAATGATTTCACTGTTTGGATGTGTTTTTCTATTTGTGTCTGTTTTTGTGCGCATTCAGCAAGTATACGGCTGTTTTCTGATTTTTTTCAATTTTCTACTGTCCCGTAACATAAACCTCACAAATAAAGTTAAAATCTTATAAGATATACTTCTGTAACCTCAGTGTTTGATTTTGCAATGATTTCACTGTTTGGATGTGTTTTTCTATTTGTGTCTGTTTTGTGCACATTCAGCAAGTATACGGCTGCTTTCTGATTTTTTACAATTTTCTACTGTCCCGTAACATAAACCTCACACATAAAGTTAAAATCTTATAAGATATAATTATATGCCTTCAGTGTTTGATTTTGCAATGATTTCACTTTTTGGATGTGTTTTTCTATTTGTGTCTGTTTTTGTGCGCATTCAGCAAGTATACGGCTGTTTTCTGATTTTTTTCAATTTTCTACTGTCCCGTAACATAAACCTCACAAATAAAGTTAAAATCTTATAAAATATAATTATATGCCTTCAGTGTTTGATTTTGCAATGATTTCACTGTTTGGATGTGTTTTTCTATTTGTGTCTTTTGTTGTGCACACACAGCAAGTATATGGCTGTTTTCTGTTTTTTTTTCATTTTCTACTGTCCCATAACATAAACCTCACAAATAAAGTTAAAATCTTATAAGATATAGCTATATGCCTTCAGTGTTTGATTTTGCAATGATTTCACTGTTTGGATGTGTTTTTCTATGTGTGTCCGTGTTTGTGCACATTCAGCAAGTATACGGCTGTTTTCTGATTTTTTTCAATTTTCTACTGTCCCATAACATAAACCTCACAAATAAAGTTAACATCTTATAAGATATACTTCTGTAACATCAGTGTTTGATTTTGCAATGATTTCACTGTTTGGATGTGTTTTTCTATTTGTGTCTGTTTTTGTCCACATTCAGCAAGTATACGGCTGTTTTCTGATTTTTTTCAATTTTCTACTGTCCCGAAACATAAACCTCATAAATAAAGTTAACATCTTATAAGATATACTTCTGTAACCTCAGTGTTTGATTTTGCAATGATTTCACTGTCTGGATGTGTTTTTCTATTTGTGTCTTTTCTTGTGCACATTCAGCAAGTATACAGCTGTTTTCTGATTTTTTTCAATTTTCTATTGTCCCGTAACATAAACCTCATGAATAAATTTAACATCTTGTAAGATATAGTTATATGCCTTCAGTGTTTGATTTTGCAATGATTTCACTGTTTGGATGTGTTTTTCTATTTGTGTCTGTTTTTGTGCACATTCAGCAAGTATACCGCTGTTTTCTGATTTTTTTCAATTTTCTACTGTCCCATAACATAAACCTCACAAATAAAGTTAAAATCTTATAAGATATACTTCTGTAACCTCAGTGTTTGATTTTGCAATGATTTCACTGTTTGGATGTGTTTTTCTATTTGTGTCTGTTTTGTGCACATTCAGCAAGTATACGGCTGTTTTCTGATTTTTTTCAATTTTCTACTGTCCCATAACATAAACCTCACAAATAAAGTTAACATCTTATAAGATATACTTCTGTAACCTCAGTGTTTGATTTTGCAATGATTTGACTGTTTGGATGTGTTTTTCTATGTGTGTCTGTTTTTGTGCACATTCAGCAAGTATACGGCTGTTTTCTGATTTTTTTCAATTTTCTACTGTCCCATAACATAAACCTCACAAATAAAGTTAAAATCTTATAAGATATAGTTATATGCCGTCAGTGTTTGATTTTGCAATGATTTCACTGTTTGGATGTGTTTTTCTATTTGTGTCTTTTGTTGTGCACATTCAGCAAGTATACGGCTGTTTTCTGATTTTTTTCAATTTTCTATTGTCCCGAAACATAAACCTCATAAATAAAGTTAACATCTTATAAGATATACTTCTGTAACCTCAGTGTTTGATTTTGCAATGATTTCACTGTTTGGATGTGTTTTTCTATTTGTGTCTTTTGTTGTGCACATTCAGCAAGTATACAGCTGTTTTCTGATTTTTTTCAATTTTCTATTGTCCCGTAACATAAACCTCATGAATAAATTTAACATCGTGTAAGATATAGTTATATGCCTTCAGTGTTTGATTTTGCAATGATTTCACTGTTTGGATGTGTTTTTCTATTTGTGTCTGTTTTTGTGCACATTCAGCAAGTATACCGCTGTTTTCTGATTTTTTTCAATTTTCTACTGTCCCATAACATAAACGTCACAAATAAAGTTAAAATCTTATAAGATATACTTCTGTAACCTCAGTGTTTGATTTTGCAATGATTTCACTGTTTGGATGTGTTTTTCTATTTGTGTCTGTTTTGTGCACATTCAGCAAGTATACGGCTGTTTTCTGATTTTTTTCAATTTTCTACTGTCCCATAACATAAACCTCACAAATAAAGTTAACATCTTATAAGATATACTTCTGTAACCTCAGTGTTTGATTTTGCAATGATTTCACTGTTTGGATGTGTTTTTCTATTTGTGTCTGTTTCTGTGCACATTCAGCAAGTATACGGCTGTTTTCTGATTTTTTTCAATTTTCTACTGTCCCATAACATAAACCTCACAAATAAAGTTAACATCTTATAAGATATACTTCTGTAACCTCAGTGTTTGATTTTGCAATGATTTCACTGTTTGGATGTGTTTTTCTATTTGTGTCTGTTTTTGTGCACATTCAGCAAGTATACGGCTGTTTTCTGATTTTTTTGAATTTTCTACTGTCCCATAACATAAACCTCACAAATAAAGTTAAAATCTTATAAGATATAGTTATATGCCTTCAGTGTTTGATTTTGCAATGATTTCACTGTTTGGATGTGTTTTTCTATGTGTGTCTGTGTTTGTGCACATTCAGCAAGTATATGGCTGTTTTCTGATTTTTTTGAATTTTCTACTGTCCTATAACATAAACCTCACAAATAAAGTTAAAATCTTATAAGATATAGTTATATGCCTTCAGTGTTTGAGTTTGCAATGATTTCACTGTTTGGATGTGTTTTTCTATTTGTGTCTGTTTTGTGCACATTCAGCAAGTATACGGCTGTTTTCTGATTTTTTTCAATTTTCTACTGTCCCATAACAAACCTCACAAATAAAGTTAACATCTTATAAGATATACTTCTGTAACCTCAGTGTTTGATTTTGCAATGATTTCACTGTTTGGATGTGTTTTTCTATTTGTGTCTGTGTTTGTGCACATTCAGCAAGTATACGGCTGTTTTCTGATTTTTTTCAATTTTCTACTGTCCCATAACATAAACCTCACAAATAAAGTTAAAATCTTATAAGATATAGTTATATGCCTTCAGTGTTTGATTTTGCAATGATTTCACTGTTTGGATGTGTTTTTCTATGTGTGTCTGTGTTTGTGCACATTCAGCAAGTATACGGCTGTTTTCTGATTTTTTTCAATTTTCTACTGTCCCATAACATAAACCTCACAAATACAGTTAACATCTTATAAGATATACTTCTGTAACCTCAGTGTTTGATTTTGCAATGATTTCACTGTTTGGATGTTTTTTTCTATTTGTGTCTGTTTTTGTGCACATTCAGCAAGTATACGGCTGTTTTCTGATTTTTTTCAATTTTCTACTGTCCCATAACATAAACCTCACAAATAAAGTTAAAATCTTATAAGATATAGTTATATGCCTTCAGTGTTTGATTTTGCAATGATTTCACTGTTTGGATGTGTTTTTCTATGTGTGTCTGTGTTTGTGCACATTCAGCAAGTATACGGCTGTTTTCTGTTTTTATTCAATTTTCTACTGTCCCATAACATAAACCTCACAAATAAAGTTAACATCTTATAAGATATACTTCTGTAACCTCAGTGTTTGATTTTGCAATGATTTCACTGTCTGGATGTGTTTTTCTATTTGTGTCTTTTGTTGTGCACATTCAGCAAGTATACAGCTGTTTTCTGATTTTTTTCAATTTTCTATTGTCCCGTAACATAAACCTCATGAATAAATTTAACATCTTGTAAGATATAGTTATATGCCTTCAGTGTTTGATTTTGCAATGATTTCACTGTTTGGATGTGTTTTTCTATTTGTGTCTGTTTTTGTGCACATTCAGCAAGTATACCGCTGTTTTCTGATTTTTTTCAATTTTCTACTGTCCCATAACATAAACGTCACAAATAAAGTTAAAATCTTATAAGATATACTTCTGTAACCTCAGTGTTTGATTTTGCAATGATTTCACTGTTTGGATGTGTTTTTCTATTTGTGTCTGTTTTGTGCACATTCAGCAAGTATACGGCTGTTTTCTGATTTTTTTCAATTTTCTACTGTCCCATAACATAAACCTCACAAATAAAGTTAACATCTTATAAGATATACTTCTGTAACCTCAGTGTTTGATTTTGCAATGATTTGACTGTTTGGATGTGTTTTTCTATGTGTGTCTGTTTTTGTGCACATTCAGCAAGTATACGGCTGTTTTCTGATTTTTTTCAATTTTCTACTGTCCCATAACATAAACCTCACAAATAAAGTTAAAATCTTATAAGATATAGTTATATGCCGTCAGTGTTTGATTTTGCAATGATTTCACTGTTTGGATGTGTTTTTCTATTTGTGTCTTTTGTTGTGCACATTCAGCAAGTATACGGCTGTTTTCTGATTTTTTTCAATTTTCTATTGTCCCGAAACATAAACCTCATAAATAAAGTTAACATCTTATAAGATATACTTCTGTAACCTCAGTGTTTGATTTTGCAATGATTTCACTGTTTGGATGTGTTTTTCTATTTGTGTCTTTTGTTGTGCACATTCAGCAAGTATACAGCTGTTTTCTGATTTTTTTCAATTTTCTATTGTCCCGTAACAAAAACCTCATGAATAAATTTAACATCGTGTAAGATATAGTTATATGCCTTCAGTGTTTGATTTTGCAATGATTTCACTGTTTGGATGTGTTTTTCTATTTGTGTCTGTTTTTGTGCACATTCAGCAAGTATACCGCTGTTTTCTGATTTTTTTAAATTTTCTACTGTCCCATAACATAAACGTCACAAATAAAGTTAAAATCTTATAAGATATACTTCTGTAACCTCAGTGTTTGATTTTGCAATGATTTCACTGTTTGGATGTGTTTTTCTATTTGTGTCTGTTTTGTGCACATTCAGCAAGTATACGGCTGTTTTCTGATTTTTTTCAATTTTCTACTGTCCCATAACATAAACCTCACAAATAAAGTTAACATCTTATAAGATATACTTCTGTAACCTCAGTGTTTGATTTTGCAATGATTTCACTGTTTGGATGTGTTTTTCTATTTGTGTCTGTTTCTGTGCACATTCAGCAAGTATACGGCTGTTTTCTGATTTTTTTGAATTTTCTACTGTCCCATAACATAAACCTCACAAATAAAGTTAAAATCTTATAAGATATAGTTATATGCCGTCAGTGTTTGATTTTGCAATGATTTCACTGTTTGGATGTGTTTTTCTATTTGTGTCTGTTTTGTGCACATTCAGCAAGTATACGGCTGTTTTCTGATTTTTTTCAATTTTCTACTGTCCCATAACATAAACCTCACAAATAAAGTTAACATCTTATAAGATATACTTCTGTAACCTCAGTGTTTGATTTTGCAATGATTTCACTGTTTGGATGTGTTTTTCTATTTGTGTCTGTTTTTGTGCACATTCAGCAAGTATACGGCTGTTTTCTGATTTTTTTGAATTTTCTACTGTCCCATAACATAAACCTCACAAATAAAGTTAAAATCTTATAAGATATAGTTATATGCCTTCAGTGTTTGATTTTGCAATGATTTAACTGTTTGGATGTGTTTTTCTATGTGTGTCTGTGTTTGTGCACATTCAGCAAGTATATGGCTGTTTTCTGATTTTTTTGAATTTTCTACTGTCCTATAACATAAACCTCACAAATAAAGTTAAAATCTTATAAGATATAGTTATATGCCTTCAGTGTTTGAGTTTGCAATGATTTCACTGTTTGGATGTGTTTTTCTATTTGTGTCTGTTTTGTGCACATTCAGCAAGTATACGGCTGTTTTCTGATTTTTTTCAATTTTCTACTGTCCCATAACAAACCTCACAAATAAAGTTAACATCTTATAAGATATACTTCTGTAACCTCAGTGTTTGATTTTGCAATGATTTCACTGTTTGGATGTGTTTTTCTATTTGTGTCTGTGTTTGTGCACATTCAGCAAGTATACGGCTGTTTTCTGATTTTTTTCAATTTTCTACTGTCCCATAACATAAACCTCACAAATAAAGTTAAAATCTTATAAGATATAGTTATATGCCTTCAGTGTTTGATTTTGCAATGATTTCACTGTTTGGATGTGTTTTTCTATGTGTGTCTGTGTTTGTGCACATTCAGCAAGTATACGGCTGTTTTCTGATTTTTTTCAATTTTCTACTGTCCCATAACATAAACCTCACAAATACAGTTAACATCTTATAAGATATACTTCTGTAACCTCAGTGTTTGATTTTGCAATGATTTCACTGTTTGGATGTTTTTTTCTATTTGTGTCTGTTTTTGTGCACATTCAGCAAGTATACGGCTGTTTTCTGATTTTTTTCAATTTTCTACTGTCCCATAACATAAACCTCACAAATAAAGTTAAAATCTTATAAGATATAGTTATATGCCTTCAGTGTTTGATTTTGCAATGATTTCACTGTTTGGATGTGTTTTTCTATGTGTGTCTGTGTTTGTGCACATTCAGCAAGTATACGGCTGTTTTCTGTTTTTATTCAATTTTCTACTGTCCCATAACATAAACCTCACAAATAAAGTTAACATCTTATAAGATATACTTCTGTAACCTCAGTGTTTGATTTTGCAATGATTTCACTGTCTGGATGTGTTTTTCTATTTGTGTCTTTTGTTGTGCACATTCAGCAAGTATACAGCTGTTTTCTGATTTTTTTCAATTTTCTATTGTCCCGTAACATAAACCTCATGAATAAATTTAACATCTTGTAAGATATAGTTATATGCCTTCAGTGTTTGATTTTGCAATGATTTCACTGTTTGGATGTGTTTTTCTATTTGTGTCTGTTTTTGTGCACATTCAGCAAGTATACCGCTGTTTTCTGATTTTTTTCAATTTTCTACTGTCCCATAACATAAACGTCACAAATAAAGTTAAAATCTTATAAGATATACTTCTGTAACCTCAGTGTTTGATTTTGCAATGATTTCACTGTTTGGATGTGTTTTTCTATTTGTGTCTGTTTTGTGCACATTCAGCAAGTATACGGCTGTTTTCTGATTTTTTTCAATTTTCTACTGTCCCATAACATAAACCTCACAAATAAAGTTAACATCTTATAAGATATACTTCTGTAACCTCAGTGTTTGATTTTGCAATGATTTGACTGTTTGGATGTGTTTTTCTATGTGTGTCTGTTTTTGTGCACATTCAGCAAGTATACGGCTGTTTTCTGATTTTTTTCAATTTTCTACTGTCCCATAACATAAACCTCACAAATAAAGTTAAAATCTTATAAGATATAGTTATATGCCGTCAGTGTTTGATTTTGCAATGATTTCACTGTTTGGATGTGTTTTTCTATTTGTGTCTGTTTTGTGCACATTCAGCAAGTATACGGCTGTTTTCAGATTTTTTTCAATTTTCTATTGTCCCGTAACATAAACCTCATGAATAAAGTTAACATCTTATAAGATATACTTCTGTAACCTCAGTGTTTGATTTTGCAATGATTTCACTGTCTGGATGTGTTTTTCTATTTGTGTCTTTTGTTGTGCACATTCAGCAAGTATACAGCTGTTTTCTGATTTTTTTCAATTTTCTACTGTCCCATAACATAAACATCACAAATAAAGTTAAAATCTTATAAGATATACTTCTGTAACCTCAGTGTTTGATTTTGCAATGATTTCACTGTTTGGATGTGTTTTTCTATTTGTTACTGTTCTGTGCACATTCAGCAAGTATACGGCTGTTTTCAGATTTTTTTCAATTTTCTACTGTCCCATAACATAAACCTCACAAATAAAGTTAACATCTTATAAGATATACTTCTGTAACCTCAGTGTTTGATTTTGCAATGATTTCACTGTTTGGATGTGTTTTTCTATTTGTGTCTGTTTTTGTGCACATTCAGCAAGTATACGGCTGTTTTCTGATTTTTTTGAATTTTCTACTGTCCCATAACATAAACCTCACAAATAAAGTTAAAATCTTATAAGATATAGTTATATGCCTTCAGTGTTTGATTTTGCAATGATTTCACTGTTTGGATGTGTTTTTCTATGTGTGTCTGTGTTTGTGCACATTCAGCAAGTATATGGCTGTTTTCTGATTTTTTTGAATTTTCTACTGTCCTATAACATAAACCTCACAAATAAAGTTAAAATCTTATAAGATATAGTTATATGCCTTCAGTGTTTGAGTTTGCAATGATTTCACTGTTTGGATGTGTTTTTCTATTTGTGTCTGTTTTGTGCACATTCAGCAAGTATACGGCTGTTTTCTGATTTTTTTTCAATTTTCTACTGTCCCATAACAAACCTCACAAATAAAGTTAACATCTTATAAGATATACTTCTGTAACCTCAGTGTTTGATTTTGCAATGATTTCACTGTTTGGATGTGTTTTTCTATTTGTGTCTGTGTTTGTGCACATTCAGCAAGTATACGGCTGTTTTCTGATTTTTTTCAATTTTCTACTGTCCCATAACATAAACCTCACAAATAAAGTTAAAATCTTATAAGATATAGTTATATGCCTTCAGTGTTTGATTTTGCAATGATTTCACTGTTTGGATGTGTTTTTCTATGTGTGTCTGTGTTTGTGCACATTCAGCAAGTATACGGCTGTTTTCTGATTTTTTTCAATTTTCTACTGTCCCATAACATAAACCTCACAAATACAGTTAACATCTTATAAGATATACTTCTGTTACCTCAGTGTTTGATTTTGCAATGATTTCACTGTTTGGATGTTTTTTTCTATTTGTGTCTGTTTTTGTGCACATTCAGCAAGTATACGGCTGTTTTCTGATTTTTTTCAATTTTCTACTGTCCCATAACATAAACCTCACAAATAAAGTTAAAATCTTATAAGATATAGTTATATGCCTTCAGTGTTTGATTTTGCAATGATTTCACTGTTTGGATGTGTTTTTCTATGTGTGTCTGTGTTTGTGCACATTCAGCAAGTATACCGCTGTTTTCTGATTTTTTTCAATTTTCTACTGTCCCATAACATAAACGTCACAAATAAAGTTAAAATCTTATAAGATATACTTCTGTAACCTCAGTGTTTGATTTTGCAATGATTTCACTGTTTGGATGTGTTTTTCTATTTGTGTCTGTTTTGTGCACATTCAGCAAGTATACGGCTGTTTTCTGATTTTTTTCAATTTTCTACTGTCCCATAACATAAACCTCACAAATAAAGTTAACATCTTATAAGATATACTTCTGTAACCTCAGTGTTTGATTTTGCAATGATTTGACTGTTTGGATGTGTTTTTCTATGTGTGTCTGTTTTTGTGCACATTCAGCAAGTATACGGCTGTTTTCTGATTTTTTTCAATTTTCTACTGTCCCATAACATAAACCTCACAAATAAAGTTAAAATCTTATAAGATATAGTTATATGCCGTCAGTGTTTGATTTTGCAATGATTTCACTGTTTGGATGTGTTTTTCTATTTGTGTCTGTTTTGTGCACATTCAGCAAGTATACGGCTGTTTTCAGATTTTTTTCAATTTTCTATTGTCCCGTAACATAAACCTCATGAATAAAGTTAACATCTTATAAGATATACTTCTGTAACCTCAGTGTTTGATTTTGCAATGATTTCACTGTCTGGATGTGTTTTTCTATTTTTGTCTTTTGTTGTGCACATTCAGCAAGTATACAGCTGTTTTCTGATTTTTTTCAATTTTCTACTGTCCCATAACATAAACGTCACAAATAAAGTTAAAATCTTATAAGATATACTTCTGTAACCTCAGTGTTTGATTTTGCAATGATTTCACTGTTTGGATGTGTTTTTCTATTTGTTACTGTTCTGTGCACATTCAGCAAGTATACGGCTGTTTTCTGATTTTTTTCAATTTTCTACTGTCCCATAACATAAACCTCACAAATAAAGTTAACATCTTATAAGATATACTTCTGTAACCTCAGTGTTTGATTTTGCAATGATTTGACTGTTTGGATGTGTTTTTCTATTTGTGTCTGTTTTTGTGCACATTCAGCAAGTATACGGCTGTTTTCTGATTTTTTTCAATTTTCTACTGTCCCATAACATAAACCTCACAAATAAAGTTAAAATCTTATAAGATATAGTTATATGCCGTCAGTGTTTGATTTTGCAATGATTTCACTGTTTGGATGTGTTTTTCTATTTGTGTCTGTTTTGTGCACATTCAGCAAGTATACGGCTGTTTTCTGATTTTTTTCAATTTTCTACTGTCCCATAACATAAACCTCACAAATAAAGTTAAAATCTCATAAGATATACTTCTGTAACCTCAGTGTTTGATTTTGCAATGATTTCACTGTTTGGATGTGTTTTTCTATGTGTGTCTGTTTTGTGCACATTCAGCAAGTATACGGCTGTTTTCTGATTTTTTTCAATTTTCTACTGTCCCATAACAAACCTCACAAATAAAGTTAACATCTTATAAGATATACTTCTGTAACCTCAGTGTTTGATTTTGCAATGATTTGACTGTTTGGATGTGTTTTTCTATTTGTGTCTGTTTTTGTGCACATTCAGCAAGTATACGGCTGTTTTCTGATTTTTTTCAATTTTCTACTGTCCCATAACATAAACCTCACAAATAAAGTTAAAATCTTATAAGATATAGTTATATGCCGTCAGTGTTTGATTTTGCAATGATTTCACTGTTTGGATGTGTTTTTCTATTTGTGTCTGTTTTGTGCACATTCAGCAAGTATACGGCTGTTTTCTGATTTTTTTCAATTTTCTACTGTCCCATAACATAAACCTCACAAATAAAGTTAAAATCTCATAAGATATACTTCTGTAACCTCAGTGTTTGATTTTGCAATGATTTCACTGTTTGGATGTGTTTTTCTATGTGTGTCTGTTTTGTGCACATTCAGCAAGTATACGGCTGTTTTCTGATTTTTTTCAATTTTCTACTGTCCCATAACAAACCTCACAAATAAAGTTAACATCTTATAAGATATACTTCTGTAACCTCAGTGTTTGATTTTGCAATGATTTCACTGTTTGGATGTGTTTTTCTCTTTGTGTCTGTTTTTGTGCACATTCAGCAAGTATACGGCTGTTTTCTGATTTTTTTCAATTTTCTACTGTCTCATAACATAAACCTCACAAATAAAGTTAAAATCTTATAAGATATAGTTATATGCCTTCAGTGTTTGATTTTGCAATGATTTCACTGTTTGGATGTGTTTTTCTATGTGTGTCTGTGTTTGTGCACATTCAGCAAGTATACAGCTGTTTTCTGTTTTTATTCAATTTTCTACTGTCCCATAACATAAACCTCACAAATAAAGTTAACATCTTATAAGATATACTTCTGTAACCTCAGTGTTTGATTTTGCAATGATTTCACTGTTTGGATGTGTTTTTCTATTTGTGTCTGTTTTTGTGCACATTCAGCAAGTATACGGCTGTTTTCTGATTTTTTTCAATTTTCTACTGTCCCATAACATAAACCTCACAAATAAAGTTAAAATCTTATAAGATATAGTTATATGCCGTCAGTGTTTGATTTTGCAATGATTTCACTGTTTGGATGTGTTTTTCTATTTGTGTCTGTTTTGTGCACATTCAGCAAGTATACGGCTGTTTTCAGATTTTTTTCAATTTTCTATTGTCCCGTAACATAAACCTCATGAATAAAGTTAACATCTTATAAGATATACTTCTGTAACCTCAGTGTTTGATTTTGCAATGATTTCACTGTCTGGATGTGTTTTTCTATTTGTGTCTTTTGTTGTGCACATTCAGCAAGTATACAGCTGTTTTCTGATTTTTTTCAATTTTCTACTGTCCCATAACATAAACGTCACAAATAAAGTTAAAATCTTATAAGATATACTTCTGTAACCTCAGTGTTTGATTTTGCAATGATTTCACTGTTTGGATGTGTTTTTCTATTTGTTACTGTTCTGTGCACATTCAGCAAGTATACGGCTGTTTTCTGATTTTTTTCAATTTTCTACTGTCCCATAACATAAACCTCACAAATAAAGTTAACATCTTATAAGATATACTTCTGTAACCTCAGTGTTTGATTTTGCAATGATTTGACTGTTTGGATGTGTTTTTCTATTTGTGTCTGTTTTTGTGCACATTCAGCAAGTATACGGCTGTTTTCTGATTTTTTTCAATTTTCTACTGTCCCATAACATAAACCTCACAAATAAAGTTAAAATCTTATAAGATATAGTTATATGCTGTCAGTGTTTGATTTTGCAATGATTTCACTGTTTGGATGTGTTTTTCTATTTGTGTCTGTTTTGTGCACATTCAGCAAGTATACGGCTGTTTTCTGATTTTTTTGAATTTTCTACTGTCCCATAACATAAACCTCACAAATAAAGTTAAAATCTTATAAGATATAGTTATTTATCCTCAGTGTTTGATTTTGCAATGATTTCACTGTTTGGATGTGTTTTTCTATTTGTGTCTGTTTTGTGCGCATTCAGCAAGTATACGGCTGTTTTCTGATTTTTTTCAATTTTCTACTGTCCCATAACATAAACCTCACAAATAAAGTTAACATCTTATAAGATATAGTTATATGCCTTCAGTGTTTGATTTTGCAATGATTTCACTGTTTGGATGTGTTTTTCTATTTGTGTCTTTTGTTGTGCACATTCAGCAAGTATACGGCTGTTTTCTGATTTTTTTCAATTTTCTACTGTCCCATAACATAAACCTCACAAATAAAGTTAAAATCTCATAATATATACTTCTGTAACCTCAGTGTTTGATTTTGCAATGATTTCACTGTTTGGATGTGTTTTTCTATGTGTGTCTGTGTTTGTGCACATTCAGCAAGTATACGGCTGTTTTCTGATTTTTTTGAATTTTCTACTGTCCCATAACATAAACCTCACAAATAAAGTTAAAATCTTATAAGATATAGTTATATGCCTTCAGTGTTTGATTTTGCAATGATTTCACTGTTTGGATGTGTTTTTCTATGTGTGTCTGTGTTTGTGCACATTCAGCAAGTATATGGCTGTTTTCTGATTTTTTTGAATTTTCTACTGCCCTATAACATAAACCTCACAAATAAAGTTAAAATCTTATAAGATATAGTTATATGCCTTCAGTGTTTGAGTTTGCAATGATTTCACTGTTTGGATGTGTTTTTCTATTTGTGTCTGTTTTGTGCACATTCAGCAAGTATACGGCTGTTTTCTGATTTTTTTCAATTTTCTACTGTCCCATAACAAACCTCACAAATAAAGTTAACATCTTATAAGATATACTTCTGTAACCTCAGTGTTTGATTTTGCAATGATTTCACTGTTTGGATGTGTTTTTCTATTTGTGTCTGTGTTTGTGCACATTCAGCAAGTATACGGCTGTTTTCTGATTTTTTTCAATTTTCTACTGTCCCATAACATAAACCTCACAAATAAAGTTAAAATCTTATAAGATAAAGTTATATGCCTTCAGTGTTTGATTTTGCAATGATTTCACTGTTTGGATGTGTTTTTCTATGTGTGTCTGTGTTTGTGCACATTCAGCAAGTATACGGCTGTTTTCTGATTTTTTTCAATTTTCTACTGTCCCATAACATAAACCTCACAAATACAGTTAACATCTTATAAGATATACTTCTGTAACCTCAGTGTTTGATTTTGCAATGATTTCACTGTTTGGATGTTTTTTTCTATTTGTGTCTGTTTTTGTGCACATTCAGCAAGTATACGGCTGTTTTCTGATTTTTTTCAATTTTCTACTGTCTCATAACATAAACCTCACAAATAAAGTTAAAATCTTATAAGATATAGTTATATGCCTTCAGTGTTTGATTTTGCAATGATTTCACTGTTTGGATGTGTTTTTCTATGTGTGTCTGTGTTTGTGCACATTCAGCAAGTATACAGCTGTTTTCTGTTTTTATTCAATTTTCTACTGTCCCATAACATAAACCTCACAAATAAAGTTAACATCTTATAAGATATACTTCTGTAACCTCAGTGTTTGATTTTGCAATGATTTCACTGTTTGGATGTGTTTTTCTATTTGTGTCTGTTTTTGTGCACATTCAGCAAGTATACGTCTGTTTTCTGATTTTTTTCAATTTTCTACTGTCCCATAACAAACCTCACAAATAAAGTAAACATCTTATAAGATATACTTCTGTAACCTCAGTGTTTGATTTTGCAATGATTTGACTGTTTGGATGTGTTTTTCTATTTGTGTCTGTTTTTGTGCACATTCAGCAAGTATACGGCTGTTTTCTGATTTTTTTCAATTTTCTACTGTCCCATAACATAAACCTCACAAATAAAGTTAAAATCTTATAAGATATAGTTATATGCCGTCAGTGTTTGATTTTGCAATGATTTCACTGTTTGGATGTGTTTTTCTATTTGTGTCTGTTTTGTGCACATTCAGCAAGTATACGGCTGTTTTCTGATTTTTTTGAATTTTCTACTGTCCCATAACATAAACCTCACAAATAAAGTTAAAATCTTATAAGATATAGTTATTTATCCTCAGTGTTTGATTTTGCAATGATTTCACTGTTTGGATGTGTTTTTCTATTTGTGTCTGTTTTGTGCGCATTCAGCAAGTATACGGCTGTTTTCTGATTTTTTTCAATTTTCTACTGTCCCATAACATAAACCTCACAAATAAAGTTAACATCTTATAAGATATAGTTATATGCCTTCAGTGTTTGATTTTGCAATGATTTCACTGTTTGGATGTGTTTTTCTATTTGTGTCTTTTGTTGTGCACATTCAGCAAGTATACGGCTGTTTTCTGATTTTTTTCAATTTTCTACTGTCCCATAACATAAACCTCACAAATAAAGTTAAAATCTCATAATATATACTTCTGTAACCTCAGTGTTTGATTTTGCAATGATTTCACTGTTTGGATGTGTTTTTCTATGTGTGTCTGTGTTTGTGCACATTCAGCAAGTATACGGCTGTTTTCTGATTTTTTTCAATTTTCTACTGTCCCATAACATAAACCTCACAAATACAGTTAACATCTTATAAGATATACTTCTGTAACCTCAGTGTTTGATTTTGCAATGATTTCACTGTTTGGATGTGTTTTTCTATTTGTGTCTGTTTTTGTGCACATTCAGCAAGTATACGGCTGTTTTCTGATTTTTTTGAATTTTCTACTGTCCCATAACATAAACCTCACAAATAAAGTTAAAATCTTATAAGATATAGTTATATGCCTCCAGTGTTTGATTTTGCAATGATTTCACTGTTTGGATGTGTTTTTCTATTTGTTACTGTTCTGTGCACATTCAGCAAGTATACGGCTGTTTTCTGATTTTTTTCAATTTTCTACTGTCCCATAACATAAACCTCACAAATAAAGTTAACATCTTATAAGATATACTTCTGTAACCTCAGTGTTTGATTTTGCAATGATTTGACTGTTTGGATGTGTTTTTCTATTTGTGTCTGTTTTTGTGCACATTCAGCAAGTATACGGCTGTTTTCTGATTTTTTTCAATTTTCTACTGTCCCATAACATAAACCTCACAAATAAAGTTAAAATCTTATAAGATATAGTTATATGCCGTCAGTGTTTGATTTTGCAATGATTTCACTGTTTGGATGTGTTTTTCTATTTGTGTCTGTTTTGTGCACATTCAGCAAGTATACGGCTGTTTTCTGATTTTTTTCAATTTTCTACTGTCCCATAACATAAACCTCACAAATAAAGTTAAAATCTCATAAGATATACTTCTGTAACCTCAGTGTTTGATTTTGCAATGATTTCACTGTTTGGATGTGTTTTTCTATGTGTGTCTGTGTTTGTGCACATTCAGCAATTACACGGCTGTTTTCTGATTTTTTTCAATTTTCTACTGTCCCATAACATAAACCTCACAAATAAAGTTAACATCTTATAAGATATACTTCTGTAACCTCAGTGTTTGATTTTGCAATGATTTCACTGTTTGGATGTGTTTTTCTATTTGTGTCTGTTTTTGTGCACATTCAGCAAGTATACGGCTGTTTTCTGATTTTTTTGAATTTTCTACTGTCCCATAACATAAACCTCACAAATAAAGTTAAAATCTTATAAGATATAGTTATATGCCTTCAGTGTTTGATTTTGCAATGATTTCACTGTTTGGATGTGTTTTTCTATGTGTGTCTGTGTTTGTGCACATTCAGCAAGTATATGGCTGTTTTCTGATTTTTTTGAATTTTCTACTGCCCTATAACATAAACCTCACAAATAAAGTTAAAATCTTATAAGATATAGTTATATGCCTTCAGTGTTTGAGTTTGCAATGATTTCACTGTTTGGATGTGTTTTTCTATTTGTGTCTGTTTTGTGCACATTCAGCAAGTATACGGCTGTTTTCTGATTTTTTTCAATTTTCTACTGTCCCATAACAAACCTCACAAATAAAGTTAACATCTTATAAGATATACTTCTGTAACCTCAGTGTTTGATTTTGCAATGATTTCACTGTTTGGATGTGTTTTTCTATTTGTGTCTGTGTTTGTGCACATTCAGCAAGTATACGGCTGTTTTCTGATTTTTTTCAATTTTCTACTGTCCCATAACATAAACCTCACAAATAAAGTTCAAATCTTATAAGATATAGTTATATGCCTTCAGTGTTTGATTTTGCAATGATTTCACTGTTTGGATGTGTTTTTCTATGTGTGTCTGTGTTTGTGCACATTCAGCAAGTATACGGCTGTTTTCTGATTTTTTTCAATTTTCTACTGTCCCATAACATAAACCTCACAAATACAGTTAACATCTTATAAGATATACTTCTGTAACCTCAGTGTTTGATTTTGCAATGATTTCACTGTTTGGATGTTTTTTTCTATTTGTGTCTGTTTTTGTGCACATTCAGCAAGTATACGGCTGTTTTCTGATTTTTTTCAATTTTCTACTGTCTCATAACATAAACCTCACAAATAAAGTTAAAATCTTATAAGATATAGTTATATGCCTTCAGTGTTTGAGTTTGCAATGATTTCACTGTTTGGATGTGTTTTTCTATTTGTGTCTGTTTTGTGCACATTCAGCAAGTATACGGCTGTTTTCTGATTTTTTTCAATTTTCTACTGTCCCATAACAAACCTCACAAATAAAGTTAACATCTTATAAGATATACTTATGTAACCTCAGTGTTTGATTTCGCAATGATTTCACTGTTTGGATGTGTTTTTCTATTTGTGTCTGTTTTTGTGCACATTCAGCAAGTATACGGCTGTTTTCTGATTTTTTTCAATTTTCTACTGTCCCATAACAAACCTCACAAATAAAGTTAACATCTTATAAGATATACTTCTGTAACCTCAGTGTTTGATTTTGCAATGATATCACTGTTTGGATGTGTTTTTCTATTTGTGTCTGTTTTTGTGCACATTCAGCAAGTATACGGCTGTTTTCTGATTTTTTTGAATTTTCTACTGTCCCATAACATAAACCTCACAAATAAAGTTAAAATCTTATAAGATATAGTTATATGCCTTCAGTGTTTGATTTTGCAATGATTTCACTGTTTGGATGTGTTTTTCTATGTGTGTCTGTGTTTGTGCACATTCAGCAAGTATACGGCTGTTTTCTGATTTTTTTCAATTTTCTACTGTCCCATAACATAAACCTCACAAATAAAGTTAAAATCTTATAAGATATAGTTATATGCCTTCAGTGTTTGATTTTGCAATGATTTCACTGTTTGGATGTGTTTTTCTATGTGTGTCTGTGTTTGTGCACATTCAGCAAGTATACGGCTGTTTTCTGATTTTTTTCAATTTTCTACTGTCCCATAACATAAACCTCACAAATACAGTTAACATCTTATAAGATATACTTCTGTAACCTCAGTGTTTGATTTTGCAATGATTTCACTGTTTGGATGTGTTTTTCTATTTGTGTCTTTTGTTGTGCACATTCAGCAAGTATCGACTGTTTTCTGATTTTTTTTCAATTTTCTACTGTCCCATAACATAAACCTCACAAATAAAGTTAACATCTTATAAGATATACTTCTGTACCCTCAGTGTTTGATTTTGCAATGATTTCACTGTTTGGATGTGTTTTTCTATTTGTGTCTGTTTTTGTGCACATTCAGCAAGTATACGGCTGTTTTCTGATTTTTTTCAATTTTCTACTGTCCCATAACATAAACCTCACAAATAAAGTAAAAATCTTCTAAGATATAGTTATATGCCGTCAGTGTTTGATTTTGCAATGATTTCACTGTTTGGATGTGTTTTTCTATTTGTGTCTGTTTTTGTGCGCATTCAGCAAGTATACGGCTGTTTTCTGATTTTTTTCAATTTTCTACTGTCGCATAACATAAACCTCACAAATAAAGTTAACATCTTATAAGATATACTTCTGTACCCTCAGTGTTTGATTTTGCAATGATTTCACTGTTTGGATGTGCTTTTCTATTTGTGTCTGTTTTTGTGCGCATTCAGCAAGTATACGGCTGTTTTCTGATTTTTATCAATTTTCTACTGTCCCATAACATAAACCTCACAAATAAAGTTAACATCTTATAAGATATACTTCTGTACCCTCAGTGTTTGATTTTGCAATGATTTCACTGTTTGGATGTGTTTTTCTATTTGTGTCTGTTTTTGTGCACATTCAGCAAGTATACGGCTGTTTTCAGATTTTTTTCAATTTTCTACCGTCCCATAACATAAACCTCACAAATAAAGTTAAAATCTTATAAGATATAGTTATATGCCTTCAGTGTTTGATTTTGCAATGATTTCACTGTTTGGATGTGTTTTTCTATTTGTGTCTGTTTTTGTGCACATTCAGCAAGTATACGGCTGTTTTCTGATTTTTTTCAATTTTCTACTGTCCCATAACATAAACCTCACAAATGAAGTTAACATCTTATAAGATAAAGTTATATGCCGTCAGTGTTTGATTTTGCAATGATTTCACTGTTTGGATGTGTTTTTCTATTTGTGTCTTTTGTTGTGCACATTCAGCAAGTATACGGCTGTTTTCTGATTTTTTTCAATTTTCTATTGTCCCGTAACATAAACCTCACAAATAAAGTTAACATCTTATAAGATACACTTCTGTAACCTCAGTGTTTGATTTTGCAATGATTTCACTGTTTGGATGTGCTTTTCTATTTGTGTCTGTTTTGTGCACATTCAGCAAGTATACGGCTGTTTTCTGATTTTTATCAATTTTCTACTGTCCCATAACATAAACCTCACAAATGAAGTTAACATCTTATAAGATATAGTTATATGCCGTCAGTGTTTGATTTTGCAATGATTTCACTGTTTGGATGTTTTTTTCTATTTGTGTCTGTTTTTGTGCACATTCAGCAAGTATACGGCTGTTTTCTGATTTTTTTCAATTTTCTACTGTCTCATAACATAAACCTCACAAATAAAGTTAACATCTTATAAGATATACTTCTGTACCCTCAGTGTTTGATTTTGCAATGATTTCACTGTTTGGATGTGCTTTTCTATTTGTGTCTGTTTTTGTGCGCATTCAGCAAGTATACGGCTGTTTTCTGATTTTTATCAATTTTCTACTGTCCCATAACATAAACCTCACAAATAAAGTTAACATCTTATAAGATATACTTCTGTACCCTCAGTGTTTGATTTTGCAATGATTTCACTGTTTGGATGTGTTTTTCTATTTGTGTCTGTTTTTGTGCACATTCAGCAAGTATACGGCTGTTTTCAGATTTTTTTCAATTTTCTACCGTCCCATAACATAAACCTCACAAATAAAGTTAAAATCTTATAAGATATAGTTATATGCCTTCAGTGTTTGATTTTGCAATGATTTCACTGTTTGGATGTGTTTTTCTATTTGTGTCTGTTTTTGTGCACATTCAGCAAGTATACGGCTGTTTTCTGATTTTTTTCAATTTTCTACTGTCCCATAACATAAACCTCACAAATGAAGTTAACATCTTATAAGATAAAGTTATATGCCGTCAGTGTTTGATTTTGCAATGATTTCACTGTTTGGATGTGTTTTTCTATTTGTGTCTTTTGTTGTGCACATTCAGCAAGTATACGGCTGTTTTCTGATTTTTTTCAATTTTCTATTGTCCCGTAACATAAACCTCACAAATAAAGTTAACATCTTATAAGATACACTTCTGTAACCTCAGTGTTTGATTTTGCAATGATTTCACTGTTTGGATGTGCTTTTCTATTTGTGTCTGTTTTGTGCACATTCAGCAAGTATACGGCTGTTTTCTGATTTTTATCAATTTTCTACTGTCCCATAACATAAACCTCACAAATGAAGTTAACATCTTATACGATATAGTTATATGCCGTCAGTGTTTGATTTTGCAATGATTTCACTGTTTGGATGTTTTTTTCTATTTGTGTCTGTTTTTGTGCACATTCAGCAAGTATACGGCTGTTTTCTGATTTTTTTCAATTTTCTACTGTCTCATAACATAAACCTCACAAATAAAGTTAAAATCTTATAAGATATAGTTATATGCCTTCAGTGTTTGATTTTGCAATGATTTCACTGTTTGGATGTGTTTTTCTATGTGTGTCTGTGTTTGTGCACATTCAGCAAGTATACAGCTGTTTTCTGTTTTTATTCAATTTTCTACTGTCCCATAACATAAACCTCACAAATAAAGTTAACATCTTATAAGATATACTTCTGTAACCTCAGTGTTTGATTTTGCAATGATTTCACTGTTTGGATGTGTTTTTCTATTTGTGTCTGTTTTTGTGCACATTCAGCAAGTATACGTCTGTTTTCTGATTTTTTTCAATTTTCTACTGTCCCATAACAAACCTCACAAATAAAGTAAACATCTTATAAGATATACTTCTGTAACCTCAGTGTTTGATTTTGCAATGATTTGACTGTTTGGATGTGTTTTTCTATTTTTGTCTTTTGTTGTGCACATTCAGCAAGTATACGGCTGTTTTCTGATTTTTTTCAATTTTCTACTGTCCCATAACATAAACCTCACAAATAAAGTTAAAATCTCATAAGATATAGTTATATGCCTTCAGTGTTTGAGTTTGCAATGATTTGACTGTTTGGATGTGTTTTTCTATTTGTGTCTGTTTTTGTGCACATTCAGCAAGTATACGGCTGTTTTCTGATTTTTTTCAATTTTCTACTGTCCCATAACATAAACCTCACAAATAAAGTTAAAATCTTATAAGATATAGTTATATGCCGTCAGTGTTTGATTTTGCAATGATTTCACTGTTTGGATGTGTTTTTCTATTTGTGTCTGTTTTGTGCACATTCAGCAAGTATACGGCTGTTTTCTGATTTTTTTCAATTTTCTACTGTCCCATAACATAAACCTCACAAATAAAGTTAAAATCTTATAAGATATAGTTATTTATCCTCAGTGTTTGATTTTGCAATGATTTCACTGTTTGGATGTGTTTTTCTATTTGTGTCTGTTTTGTGCGCATTCAGCAAGTATACGGCTGTTTTCTGATTTTTTTCAATTTTCTACTGTCCCATAACATAAACCTCACAAATAAAGTTAACATCTTATAAGATATAGTTATATGCCTTCAGTGTTTGATTTTGCAATGATTTCACTGTTTGGATGTGTTTTTCTATTTTTGTCTTTTGTTGTGCACATTCAGCAAGTATACGGCTGTTTTCTGATTTTTTTCAATTTTCTACTGTCCCATAACATAAACCTCACAAATAAAGTTAAAATCTCATAAGATATAGTTATATGCCTTCAGTGTTTGAGTTTGCAATGATTTCACTGTTTGGATGTGTTTTTCTATTTGTGTCTGTTTTGTGCACATTCAGCAAGTATACGGCTGTTTTCTGATTTTTTTCAATTTTCTACTGTCCCATAACAAACCTCACAAATAAAGTTAACATCTTATAAGATATACTTATGTAACCTCAGTGTTTGATTTCGCAATGATTTCACTGTTTGGATGTGTTTTTCTATTTGTGTCTGTTTTTGTGCACATTCAGCAAGTATACGGCTGTTTTCTGATTTTTTTGAATTTTCTACTGTCCCATAACATAAACCTCACAAATAAAGTTAAAATCTTATAAGATATAGTTATATGCCTTCAGTGTTTGATTTTGCAATGATTTCACTGTTTGGATGTGTTTTTCTATTTGTGTCTGTTTTTGTGCACATTCAGCAAGTATACGGCTGTTTTCTGATTTTTTTCAATTTTCTACTGTCCCATAACATAAACCTCACAAATGAAGTTAACATCTTATAAGATAAAGTTATATGCCGTCAGTGTTTGATTTTGCAATGATTTCACTGTTTGGATGTGTTTTTCTATTTGTGTCTTTTGTTGTGCACATTCAGCAAGTATACGGCTGTTTTCTGATTTTTTTCAATTTTCTATTGTCCCGTAACATAAACCTCACAAATAAAGTTAACATCTTATAAGATACACTTCTGTAACCTCAGTGTTTGATTTTGCAATGATTTCACTGTTTGGATGTGCTTTTCTATTTGTGTCTGTTTTGTGCACATTCAGCAAGTATACGGCTGTTTTCTGATTTTTATCAATTTTCTACTGTCCCATAACATAAACCTCACAAATGAAGTTAACATCTTATAAGATATAGTTATATGCCGTCAGTGTTTGATTTTGCAATGATTTCACTGTTTGGATGTTTTTTTCTATTTGTGTCTGTTTTTGTGCACATTCAGCAAGTATACGGCTGTTTTCTGATTTTTTTCAATTTTCTACTGTCTCATAACATAAACCTCACAAATAAAGTTAACATCTTATAAGATATACTTCTGTACCCTCAGTGTTTGATTTTGCAATGATTTCACTGTTTGGATGTGCTTTTCTATTTGTGTCTGTTTTTGTGCGCATTCAGCAAGTATACGGCTGTTTTCTGATTTTTATCAATTTTCTACTGTCCCATAACATAAACCTCACAAATAAAGTTAACATCTTATAAGATATACTTCTGTACCCTCAGTGTTTGATTTTGCAATGATTTCACTGTTTGGATGTGTTTTTCTATTTGTGTCTGTTTTTGTGCACATTCAGCAAGTATACGGCTGTTTTCAGATTTTTTTCAATTTTCTACCGTCCCATAACATAAACCTCACAAATAAAGTTAAAATCTTATAAGATATAGTTATATGCCTTCAGTGTTTGATTTTGCAATGATTTCACTGTTTGGATGTGTTTTTCTATTTGTGTCTGTTTTTGTGCACATTCAGCAAGTATACGGCTGTTTTCTGATTTTTTTCAATTTTCTACTGTCCCATAACATAAACCTCACAAATGAAGTTAACATCTTATAAGATAAAGTTATATGCCGTCAGTGTTTGATTTTGCAATGATTTCACTGTTTGGATGTGTTTTTCTATTTGTGTCTTTTGTTGTGCACATTCAGCAAGTATACGGCTGTTTTCTGATTTTTTTCAATTTTCTATTGTCCCGTAACATAAACCTCACAAATAAAGTTAACATCTTATAAGATACACTTCTGTAACCTCAGTGTTTGATTTTGCAATGATTTCACTGTTTGGATGTGCTTTTCTATTTGTGTCTGTTTTGTGCACATTCAGCAAGTATACGGCTGTTTTCTGATTTTTATCAATTTTCTACTGTCCCATAACATAAACCTCACAAATGAAGTTAACATCTTATACGATATAGTTATATGCCGTCAGTGTTTGATTTTGCAATGATTTCACTGTTTGGATGTTTTTTTCTATTTGTGTCTGTTTTTGTGCACATTCAGCAAGTATACGGCTGTTTTCTGATTTTTTTCAATTTTCTACTGTCTCATAACATAAACCTCACAAATAAAGTTAAAATCTTATAAGATATAGTTATATGCCTTCAGTGTTTGATTTTGCAATGATTTCACTGTTTGGATGTGTTTTTCTATGTGTGTCTGTGTTTGTGCACATTCAGCAAGTATACAGCTGTTTTCTGTTTTTATTCAATTTTCTACTGTCCCATAACATAAACCTCACAAATAAAGTTAACATCTTATAAGATATACTTCTGTAACCTCAGTGTTTGATTTTGCAATGATTTCACTGTTTGGATGTGTTTTTCTATTTGTGTCTGTTTTTGTGCACATTCAGCAAGTATACGTCTGTTTTCTGATTTTTTTCAATTTTCTACTGTCCCATAACAAACCTCACAAATAAAGTAAACATCTTATAAGATATACTTCTGTAACCTCAGTGTTTGATTTTGCAATGATTTGACTGTTTGGATGTGTTTTTCTATTTTTGTCTTTTGTTGTGCACATTCAGCAAGTATACGGCTGTTTTCTGATTTTTTTCAATTTTCTACTGTCCCATAACATAAACCTCACAAATAAAGTTAAAATCTCATAAGATATAGTTATATGCCTTCAGTGTTTGAGTTTGCAATGATTTGACTGTTTGGATGTGTTTTTCTATTTGTGTCTGTTTTTGTGCACATTCAGCAAGTATACGGCTGTTTTCTGATTTTTTTCAATTTTCTACTGTCCCATAACATAAACCTCACAAATAAAGTTAAAATCTTATAAGATATAGTTATATGCCGTCAGTGTTTGATTTTGCAATGATTTCACTGTTTGGATGTGTTTTTCTATTTGTGTCTGTTTTGTGCACATTCAGCAAGTATACGGCTGTTTTCTGATTTTTTTCAATTTTCTACTGTCCCATAACATAAACCTCACAAATAAAGTTAAAATCTTATAAGATATAGTTATTTATCCTCAGTGTTTGATTTTGCAATGATTTCACTGTTTGGATGTGTTTTTCTATTTGTGTCTGTTTTGTGCGCATTCAGCAAGTATACGGCTGTTTTCTGATTTTTTTCAATTTTCTACTGTCCCATAACATAAACCTCACAAATAAAGTTAACATCTTATAAGATATAGTTATATGCCTTCAGTGTTTGATTTTGCAATGATTTCACTGTTTGGATGTGTTTTTCTATTTTTGTCTTTTGTTGTGCACATTCAGCAAGTATACGGCTGTTTTCTGATTTTTTTCAATTTTCTACTGTCCCATAACATAAACCTCACAAATAAAGTTAAAATCTCATAAGATATAGTTATATGCCTTCAGTGTTTGAGTTTGCAATGATTTCACTGTTTGGATGTGTTTTTCTATTTGTGTCTGTTTTGTGCACATTCAGCAAGTATACGGCTGTTTTCTGATTTTTTTCAATTTTCTACTGTCCCATAACAAACCTCACAAATAAAGTTAACATCTTATAAGATATACTTATGTAACCTCAGTGTTTGATTTCGCAATGATTTCACTGTTTGGATGTGTTTTTCTATTTGTGTCTGTTTTTGTGCACATTCAGCAAGTATACGGCTGTTTTCTGATTTTTTTGAATTTTCTACTGTCCCATAACATAAACCTCACAAATAAAGTTAAAATCTTATAAGATATAGTTATATGCCTTCAGTGTTTGATTTTGCAATGATTTCACTGTTTGGATGTGTTTTTCTATGTGTGTCTGTGTTTGTGCACATTCAGCAAGTATACGGCTGTTTTCTGATTTTTTTCAATTTTCTACTGTCCCATAACATAAACCTCACAAATAAAGTTAAAATCTTATAAGATATAGTTATATGCCTTCAGGGTTTGATTTTGCAATGATTTCACTGTTTGGATGTGTTTTTCTATTTGTGTCTTTTGTTGTGCTAATTCAGCAAGTATACGGCTGTTTTCTGATTTTTTTCAATTTTCTACTGTCCCATAACATAAACCTCACAAATAAAGTTCACATCTCATAAGATGTAGTTATATGCCTTCAGTGTTTGATTTTGCAATGATTTCACTGTTTGGATGTGTTTTTCTATTTGTGTCTGTTTTTGTGCGCATTCAGCAAGTATACGGCTGTTTTCTGATTGTTTTCAATTTTCTATTGTCCCGTAACATAAACCTGATAAATAAAGTTAACATCTTATAAGATATAGTTATATGCCGTCAGTGTTTGATTTTGCAATGATTTCACTGTTTGGATGTGTTTTTCTATTTGTGTCTGTTTTGTGCACATTCAGCAAGTATACGGCTGTTTTCTGATTTTTTTCAATTTTCCACTGTCCCATAACATAAACCTCACAAATAAAGTTAAAATCTTATAAGATATAGTTATATGCCTTCAGTGTTTGATTTTGCAATGATTTCACTGTTTGGATGTGTTTTTCTATTTGTGTCTGTTTTTGTGCACATTCAGCAAGTATACGGCTGTTTTCTGATTTTTTTCAATTTTCTACTGTCCCATAACATAAACCTCACAAATAAAGTTAAAATCTTATAAGATATAGTTATATGCCTTCAGGGTATGATTTTGCAATGATTTCACTGTTTGGATGTGTTTTTCTATTTGTGTCTTTTGTTGTGCACATTCAGCAAGTATACGGCTGTTTTCTGATTTTTTTCAATTTTCTACTGTCGCATAACATAAACCTCACAAATAAAGTTAACATCTTATAAGATATAGTTATATGCCTTCAGTGTTTGATTTTGCAATGATTTCACTGTTTGGATGTGTTTTTCTATTTGTGTCTTTTGTTGTGCACATTCAGCAAGTATACGGCTGTTTTCTGATTTCTTTCAATTTTCTACTGTCGCATAACATAAACCTCACAAATAAAGTTAACATCTTATAAGATATAGTTATATGCCTTCAGTGTTTGATTTTGCAATGATTTCACTGTTTGGATGTGTTTTTCTATTTGTGTCTGTTTTTGTGCACATTCAGCAAGTATACGGCTGTTTTCTGATTTTTTTCAATTTTCTACTGTCGCATAACATAAACCTCACAAATAAAGTTAACATCTTATAAGATATACTTCTGTACCCTCAGTGTTTGATTTTGCAATGATTTCACTGTTTGGATGTGTTTTTCTATTTGTGTCTGTTTTTGTGCGCATTCAGCAAGTATACGGCTGTTTTCTGATTTTTTTCAATTTTCTACTGTCCCATAACATAAACCTCACAAATAAAGTTAACATCTTATAAGATATACTTCTGTACCCTCAGTGTTTGATTTTGCAATGATTTCACTGTTTGGATGTGTTTTTCTATTTGTGTCTGTTTTGTGCACATTCAGCAAGTATACGGCTATTTTCTGATTTTTTTCAATTTTCTACTGTCCCATAACATAAACCTCACAAAAAAAAGTTAACATCTTATAAGATATAGTTATATGCCTTCAGTGTTTGATTTTGCAATGATTTCACTGTTTGGATGTGTTTTTCTATTTGTGTCTGTTTTTGTGCGCATTCAGCAAGTATACGGCTGTTTTCTGATTTTTTTCAATTTTCTACTGTCGCATAACATAAACCTCACAAATAAAGTTAACATCTTATAAGATATAGTTATATGCCTTCAGTGTTTGATTTTGCAATGATTTCACTGTTTGGATGTGTTTTTCTATTTGTGTCTTTTGTTGTGCACATTCAGCAAGTATACGGCTGTTTTCTGATTTTTTTCAATTTTCTATTGTCCCGTAACATAAACCTCACAAATAAAGTTAAAATCTTATAAGATATAGTTATATGCCTTCAGTGTTTGATTTTGCAATGATCTCACTGTTTGAATGTGTTTTTCTATTTTTGTCTGTTTTTGTGCGCATTCAGCTGGAATACGACTGTTTTCTGATTTTTTTTCATTTTTCTACTGCCCCATAACATAAACCTCACAAATAAAGTTAACATCTTATAAGATATACTAATGTACTCTCGTCGTTCCGCTCGTCTTGGGACCCCAAACGACATATGAAATATTCACACTCCTGCGACCTGTAGAAATGTAGTTCCTCCAAAACTTCCACTCTGGCCAAAGAGTCTAAGACTGTATAGAGTTTGACATGACCTGATTTTCAGTTTTTGGACACAGGACTTTGGGCTTTTTTCCCCCTGGCCAAAAAAAACTGCCAAAAACACAGTCTGTAAAATTCAAACGTAAGAAAGGTGGGAAACTGTCTTTTCTTCAATAATTCCTAAAGGCAATGAGCCTGGATGCTGATTTCTCCGTATGTGTATCAGGGACTAAAGCTTATCCCGGTTGCCGAGTTTCAGACCTGTGCAACTTTCGGAAAAGGTCAATGGTCAGCCGTTCGGGTGTGTTTTTTGTAATAATTCCTAAAGGCATTAAGCCAGGAGTCTGATTTTTCCGTATGTGTATCAGGGGCTAAGGCTAATCCAGGGTGCCGAGTTTCAGACCCGTGCAACCTTTGGAAAGGTCAAAGGTCAGCCGTTCGGGTGTGTTTTTTGTAATAATTCCTAAAGGCATTGAGCCAGGAGTCTGATTTTTCGTGTGTGTATAGGGACTAAGGCTGATCCAGGGTGCCGAGTTTCAGACCTGTGCAACCTTCGGAAAGGTCAATGGTCAGCCGTTCGGGTGTGTTTTTTGTAATAATTCCTAAAGGCATTGAGCCAGGAGTCTGATTTTTCGTGTGTGTATAGGGACTAAGGCTGATCCAGGGTGCCGAGTTTCAGACCTGTGCAACCTTCGGAAAGGTCAATGGTCAGCCGTTCGGGTGTGTTTTTTGTAATAATTCCTAAAGGCATTGAGCCAGGAGTCTGATTTTTCGTGTGTGTATAGGGACTAAGGCTGATCCAGGGTGCCGAGTTTCAGACCTGTGCAACCTTCGGAAAGGTCAATGGTCAGCCGTTCGGGTGTGTTTTTTGTAATAATTCCTAAAGGCATTGAGCCAGGAGTCTGATTTTTCCGTATGTGTATCAGGGACTAAGGCTGATCGAGGGTATTTTAATCTTTTTTCTACTGTCCTATAATATGAAGTTAACATCTTATAAGGTATATTGATGTATCCTCAGTGTTTGAATTTATAATGATTTCACTGTTTGGATGTGTTATTCTATTTGTGTCTGTTTTTGTGCGCATTCAGCTGAGATAAGGCTGTTTCCGGATTTGTTTTCATTTTTCTACTTTCCCATAACATAAACCTCACAAATGAAGTTAACATCTTAAAAGATTTAGTTCTGTACCCTCAGTGTTTGATTTTGCAATGATTTCACTGTTTGGATGTGTTTTTCTATTGGTGTCTGTTTGTGTGCGCATTCAGCTGAGATAAGGCTGTTTCCGGATTTTTTTCATTTTTCTACTTTCCCATAACATAAACCTCACAAATGAAGTTAACAACTTAAAATATTTAGTTCTGTACCCTCAGTGTTTGATTTTGCAAAGATTTCACTGTTTGGATGGGTTTTTCTATGGGTGTCTGTTTGTGTGCACATTCAGCTGAGATAAGGCTGTTTCCGGATTTTTTAAATTTTTCTGCTGTCCCATAACATAAACCTCACAAATTAAGTTAACATCTTAAAAGATTTAGTTCTATACCCTCAGTGTTTGATTTTGCAATGATTTCACTGTTTGAATGTGTTTTTCTATTTGTGTCTGTTTTTGTGCGCATTCAGCTGGAATACGACTGTTTTCTAATTTTTTTTCATTTTCTACTGTCCCATAACATAAACCTCACAAATAAAGTTAACATCTTATAAGATATTCTTCGGTACCCTCAGTGTTTGATTTTACAATGATTTCACTGTTTGAATGTGTTTTTCTATTTGTGTCTGTTTTTGTGCGCATTCAGCTGGAATACGACTGTTTTCTGATTTTTTTTCATTTTCTACTGTCCCATTACATAAACCTCACAAATAAAGTTAAAATCTTATAAGATATAGTTATATACCTTCAGTGTTTGATTTTGCAATGATTTCACTGTTTGGATGTGTTTTTCTATTTGTCTCTGTTTTTGTGTGCATTTAGCAGGGATACGGCTGTTTTCTGATTTTTTTCATTTTTTTATTGTCCCATAACATAAACCTCACAAATAAAGTTAACATCTCATAAGATACAGTTATATACCTTCAGTGTTTGATTTTGCAATGATTTCACTGTTTGAATGTGTTTTTCTATTTTTGTCTGTTTTTGTGCGCATTCAGCTGGAATACGATTGTTTTCTGATTTTTTTTCATTTTTCTACTGTCCCATAACATAAACCTCACAAATAAAGTTAACATCTCATAAGATACAGTTATATACCTTCAGTGTTTGATTTTGCAATGATTTCACTGTTTGAATGTGTTTTTCTATTTTTGTCTGTTTTTGTGCGCATTCAGCTGGAATACGATTGTTTTCTGATTTTTTTTAATTTTTCTACTGTCCCATAACATAAACCTCACAAATAAAGTTAACATCTTATAAGTTATTCTTCGGTACCCTCAGTGTTTGATTTTGCAATGATTTCACTGTTTGGATGTGTTTTTCTATTTGTGTCTGTTTTTGTGCGCATTCAGCTGGAATACGACTGTTTTCTGATTTTTTTTCATTTTCTACTGTCCCATAACATAAACCTCACAAATAAAGTTAACATCTTATAAGATATACTAATGTACCCTCGTCGTTCCGCTCGTCTTGGGACCCCAAACGACATATGAAATATTCACACTCCTGCGACCTGTAGAAATGTAGTTCCTCCAAAACTTCAACTCTGGCCAAAGAGTCTAAGACTGTATAGAGTCTGACATGACCTGATTTTCAGTTTTTGGACACAGGACTTTGGGCTTTTTTCCCCCTGGCCAAAAAAAACTGCCAAAAAAACAGTCTGTAAAATTCAAACGTAAGAAAGGTGGGAAACTGTCTTTTCTTCAATAATAACTAAAGGCAATGAGCCTGGATGCTGATTTCTCCGTATGTGTATCAGGGACTCCTGGCTGATCCAGGGTACCGAGTTTCAGACCCGTGCAACCTTTGGAAAGGTCAAAGGTCAGCCGCTGTGGTGTGTTTTTTGTAATAATTCCTAAAGGCATTGAGTCAGGAGTCTGATTTTTCCGTATGTGTATCAGGGACTAAAGCTTATCCCCGTGCCGAGTTTCAGACCTGTGCAACTTTCGGAAAAGGTCAATGGTCAGCCGTTCGGGTGTGTTTTTTGTAATAATTCCTAAAGGCATTAAGCCAGGAGTCTGAGTTTTCCGTATGTGTATCAGGGACTAAGGCTAATCCAGGGTGCCGAGTTTCAGACCTGTGCAACCTTTGGAAAGGTCAAAGGTCAGCCGTTCGGGTGTGTTTTTTGTAATAATTCCTAAAGGCATTGAGCCAGGAGTCTGATTTTTCCGTGTGTGTATCAGGGACTAAGGCTGATCCAGGGTGCCGAGTTTCAGACCTGTGCAACCTTCGGAAAGGTCAATGGTCAGCCGTTCGGGTGTGTTTTTTGTAATAATTCCTAAAGGCATTGAGCCAGGAGTCTGATTTTTCCGTATGTGTATCAGGGATTTAGGCTTATCCCGGGTGCAGAGTTTCAGACCTGTGCAACCTTCGGAAAGGTCAATGGTCAGCCGTTCGGGTGTGTTTTTTGTAATAATTCCTAAAGGCATTGAGTCAGGAGTCTGTTTTCTCCGTATGTGTATCAGGGACTAAAGCTTATCCCGGTTGCCGAGTTTCAGACCTGTGCAACCTTCGGAAAGGTCAAAGGTCAGCTGTTCGGGTGTGTTTTTTGTAATAATTCCTAAAGGCATTGAGCCAGGAGTCTGATTTTTCCGTATGTGTATCAGGGATTTAGGCTTATTCCGGGTGCAGAGTTTCAGGCTTGTGCAACCTTCGAAAAGGTCAATGGTCAGCCGTTCGGGTGTGTTTTTTGAAATAATTCCTAAAGGCATTGAGCCAGGAGTCAAATTTTTCCGTATGTGTATCAGGGATTTAGGCTTATCCCGGGTGCAGAGTTTCAGACCTGTGCAACCTTCGGAAAGGTCAATGGTCAGCCGTTCGGGTGTGTTTTTTGTAATAATTCCTAAAGGCATTGAGTCAGGAGTCTGTTTTCTCCGTATGTGTATCAGGGACTAAAGCTTATCCCGGTTGCCGAGTTTCAGACCTGTGCAACCTTCGGAAAGGTCAAAGGTCAGCCGTTCGGGTGTGTTTTTTGTAATAATTCCTAAAGGCATTGAGCCAGGAGTCTGATTTTTCCGTATGTGCATCAGGGACTAAGGCTAATCTAGCGTGCCGAGTTCCAGACCTGTGCAACCTTCGGAAAGGTCAATGGTCAGCCGTTCGGGTGTGTTTTTTGTAATAATTCCTAAAGGCATTGAGCCAGGAGTCTGATTTTTCCGTATGTGTATCAGGGATTTAGGCCTATCCCGGGTGCAGAGTTTCAGACCTGTGCAACCTTCGGAAAGGTCAATAGTCAGTTGTTCGGGTGTGTTTTCTGTAATAATTCCTAAAGGCATTGAGCCAGGAGTCTGATTTTTCCGTATGTGTATCAGGGATTTAGGCCTATCCCGGGTGCAGAGTTTCAGACCTGTGCAACCTTCGGAAAGGTCAATAGTCAGTCGTTCGGGTGTGTTTTTTGTAATAATTCCTAAAGTCATTGAGTCAGGAGTCTGATTTTTCCGTATGTGTATCAGGGACTAAAGCTTATCCCGGTAGCCGAGTTTCAGACCTGTGCAACCTTCGGAAAGGTCAATGGTCAGCCGTTCGGGTGTGTTTTTTGTAATAATTCATAAAGGCATTGAGCCAGGAGTCTGATTTTTCCGTATGTGTATCAGGGATTTAGGCTTATCCCGGGTGCAGAGTTTCAGGCTTGTGGAACATTCGGAAAGGTCAATGGTCAGCCGTTCGGGTGTGTTTTTTGTAATAATTCCTAAAGGCATTAAGCCAGTGGTCTGATTTTTCCGTATCTGTATCAGGGACTAAGGCTTATCCAGGGTGCCAAGTTTCAGACCCGTGCAACCTTTGGAAAGGTCAAAGGTCAGCCGTTCGGGTGTGTTTTTTGTAATAATTCCTAAAGGCATTGAGCCAGGAGTCTGATTTTTCCGTATGTGTATCAGGGACTAAGGCTGATCCAGGGTGCCGAGTTTCAGACCTGTGCAACCTTCGGAAAGGTCAATGGTCAGCCGTTCGGGTGTGTTTTTTGTAATAATTCCTAAAGGCATTGAGCCAGGAGTCTGATTTTTCCGTATGTGTATCAGGGATTTAGGCTTATCCCCGGTGCAGAGTTTCAGACCTGTGCAACCTTTGGAAAGGTCAATGGTCAGCCGTTCGGGTGTGTTTTTTGTAATAATTCATAAAGGCATTGAGCCAGGAGTCTGATTTTTCCGTATGTGTATCAGGGATTTAGGCTTATCCCGGGTGCAGAGTTTCAGGCTTGTGCAACCTTCGAAAAGGTCAATGGTCAGCCGTTCGGGTGTGTTTTTTGAAATAATTCCTAAAGGCATTGAGCCAGGAGTCAAATTTTTCCGTATGTGTATCAGGGATTTAGGCTTATCCCGGGTGCAGAGTTTCAGACCTGTGCAACCTTCGGAAAGGTCAATGGTCAGCCGTTCGGGTGTGTTTTTTGAAATAATTCCTAAAGGCATTGAGCCAGGAGTCTGATTTTTCCGTATGTGTATCAGGGATTCAGGCTTATCCCGGGTGCCGAGTTTCAGACCTGTGCAACCTTCGGAAAGGTCAAAGGTCAGCCGTTCGGGTGTGTTTTTTGTAATAATTCATAAAGGCATTGAGCCAGGAGTCTGATTTTTCCGTATGTGCATCAGGGACTAAGGCTAATCTAGCGTGCCGAGTTCCAGACCTGTGCAACCTTCGGAAAGGTCAATGGTCAGCCGTTCGGGTGTGTTTTTTGTAATAATTCCTAAAGGTATTGAGCCAGGAGTCTGATTTTTCCGTATGTGTATCAGGGATTTAGGCCTATCCCGGGTGCAGAGTTTCAGACCTGTGCAACCTTCGGAAAGGTCAATAGTCAGTCGTTCGGGTGTGTTTTCTGTAATAATTCCTAAAGGCATTGAGCCAGGAGTCTGATTTTTCCGTATGTGTATCAGGGATTTAGGCCTATCCCGGGTGCAGAGTTTCAGACCTGTGCAACCTTCGGAAAGGTCAATAGTCAGTCGTTCGGGTGTGTTTTTTGTAATAATTCCTAAAGTCATTGAGTCAGGAGTCTGATTTTTCCGTATGTGTATCAGGGACTAAAGCTTATCCCGGTAGCCGAGTTTCAGACCTGTGCAACCTTCGGAAAGGTCAATGGTCAGCCGTTCGGGTGTGTTTTTTGTAATAATTCCTAAAGGCATTGAGCCAGGAGTCTGATTTTTCCGTATGTGTATCAGGGATTTAGGCTTATCCCGGGTGCAGAGTTTCAGGCTTGTGCAACCTTCGAAAAAGTCAATGGTCAGCCGTTCAGGTGTGTTTTTTTAAATAATTCCTAAAGGCATTGAGCCAGGAGTCTGATTTTTCCGTATGTGTATCAGGGATTTAGGCTTATCTCGGGTGCAGAGTTTCAGGCTTGTGCAACCTTCGAAAAAGTCAATGGTCAGCCGTTCAGGTGTGTTTTTTTAAATAATTCCTAAAGGCATTGAGCCAGGAGTCTGATTTTTCCGTATGTGTATCAGGGATTTAGGCTTATCCCGGGTGCAGAGTTTCAGACCTGTGCAACCTTCGGAAAGGTCAATGGTCAGCCGTTCGGGTGTGTTTTTTGTAATAATTCCTAAAGGCATTGAGTCAGGAGTCTGTTTTCTCCGTATGTGTATCAGGGACTAAAGCTTATCCCGGTTGCCGAGTTTCAGACCTGTGCAACGTTCGGAAAGGTCAAAGGTCAGCCGTTCGGGTGTGTTTTTTGTAATAATTCCTAAAGGCATTGAGCCAGGAGTCTGATTTTTCCGTATGTGCATCAGGGACTAAGGCTAATCTAGGGTGCCGAGTTCCAGACCTGTGCAACCTTCGGAAAGGTCAATGGTCAGCCGTTCGGGTGTGTTTTTTGTAATAATTCCTAAAGGCATTGAGCCAGGAGTCTGATTTTTCTGTATGTGTATCAGGGATTTAGGCCTATCCAGGGTGCAGAGTTTCAGACCTGTGCAACCTTCGGAAAGGTCAATAGTCAGTCGTTCGGGTGTGTTTTTTGTAATAATTCCTAAAGTCATTGAGTCAGGAGTCTGATTTTTCCGTATGTGTATCAGGGACTAAAGCTTATCCCGGTAGCCGAGTTTCAGACCTGTGCAACCTTCGGAAAGGTCAATGGTCAGCCGTTCGGGTGTGTTTTTTGTAATAATTCATAAAGGCATTGAGCCAGGAGTCTGATTTTTCCGTATGTGTATCAGGGATTTAGGCTTATCCCGGGTGCAGAGTTTCAGGCTTGTGGAACCTTCGGAAAGGTCAATGGTCAGCCGTTCGGGTGTGTTTTTTGTAATAATTCCTAAAGGCATTAAGCCAGTGGTCTGATTTTTCCGTATCTGTATCAGGGACTAAGGCTTATCCAGGGTGCCAAGTTTCAGACCCGTGCAACCTTTGGAAAGGTCAAAGGTCAGCCGTTCGGGTGTGTTTTTTGTAATAATTCCTAAAGGCATTGAGCCAGGAGTCTGATTTTTCCGTATGTGTATCAGGGATTCAGGCTTATCCCGGGTGCCGAGTTTCAGACCTGTGCAACCTTCGGAAAGGTCAATGGTCAGCCGTTCGGGTGTGTTTTCTGTAATAATTCCTAAAGGCATTGAGCCAGGAGTCTGATTTTTCCGTATGTGTATCAGGGATTTAGGCCTATCCCGGGTGCAGAGTTTCAGACCTGTGCAACGTTCGGAAAGGTCAAAGGTCAGCCGTTCGGGTGTGTTTTTTGTAATAATTCCTAAAGGCATTGAGCCAGGAGTCTGATTTTTCCGTATGTGCATCAGGGACTAAGGCTAATCTAGGGTGCCGAGTTCCAGACCTGTGCAACCTTCGGAAAGGTCAATGGTCAGCCGTTCGGGTGTGTTTTTTGTAATAATTCCTAAAGGCATTGAGCCAGGAGTCTGATTTTTCTGTATGTGTATCAGGGATTTAGGCCTATCCAGGGTGCAGAGTTTCAGACCTGTGCAACCTTCGGAAAGGTCAATAGCCAGTCGTTCGGGTGTGTTTTTTGTAATAATTCCTAAAGTCATTGAGTCAGGAGTCTGATTTTTCCGTATGTGTATCAGGGACTAAAGCTTATCCCGGTAGCCGAGTTTCAGACCTGTGCAACCTTCGGAAAGGTCAAAGGTCAGCCGTTCGGGTGTGTTTTTTGTAATAATTCCTAAAGGCATTGAGCCAGGAGTCTGATTTTTCCGTATGTGCATCAGGGACTAAGGCTAATCTAGGGTGCCGAGTTCCATACCTGTGCAACCTTCGGAAAGGTCAATGGTCAGCCGTTGGGGTGTGTTTTTTGTAATAATTCCTAAAGGCATTGAGCCAGGAGTCTGATTTTTCTGTATGTGTATCAGGGATTTAGGCTTATCCCGGGTGCAGAGTTTCAGGCTTGTGCAACCTTCGAAAAGGTCAATGGTCAGCCGTTCGGGTGTGTTTTTTGAAATAATTCCTAAAGGCATTGAGCCAGGAGTCAAATTTTTCCGTATGTGTATCAGGGATTTAGGCTTATCCCGGGTGCAGAGTTTCAGACCTGTGCAACCTTCGGAAAGGTCAATGGTCAGCCGTTCGGGTGTGTTTTTTGAAATAATTCCTAAAGGCATTGAGCCAGGAGTCAAATTTTTCCGTATGTGTATCAGGGATTTAGGCTTATCCCGGGTGCAGAGTTTCAGGCTTGTGCAACCTTCGGAAAGGTCAATGGTCAGCCGTTCGGGTGTGTTTTTTGTAATAATTCCTAAAGGCATTGAGCCAGGACTCTGATTTTTCCGTATGTGCATCAGGGACTAAGGCTAATCTAGCGTGCCGAGTTCCAGACCTGTGCAACCTTCGGAAAGGTCAATGGTCAGCCGTTCGGGTGTGTTTTTTGTAATAATTCCTAAAGGCATTGAGCCAGGAGTCTGATTTTTCCGTATGTGTATCAGGGATTTAGGCCTATCCCGGGTGCAGAGTTTCAGACCTGTGCAACCTTCGGAAAGGTCAATGGTCAGCCGTTCGGGTGTGTTTCTTGTAATAATTCATAAAGGCATTGAGCCAGGAGTCTGATTTTTCCGTATGTGTATCAGGGACTAAAGCTTATCCCGGTAGCCGAGTTTCAGACCTGTGCAACCTTCGGAAAGGTCAATGGTCAGCCGTTCGGGTGTGTTTCTTGTAATAATTCATAAAGGCATTGAGCCAGGAGTCTGATTTTTCCGTATGTGTATCAGGGATTTAGGCTTATCCCGGGTGCAGAGTTTCAGGCTTGTGCAACCTTCGGAAAGGTCAATGGTCAGCCGTTCGGGTGTGTTTTTTGTAATAATTCCTAAAGGCATTAAGCCAGTGGTCTGATTTTTCCGTATCTGTATCAGGGACTAAGGCTTATCCAGGGTGCCAAGTTTCAGACCCGTGCAACCTTTGGAAAGGTCAAAGGTCAGCCGTTCGGGTGTGTTTTTTGTAATAATTCCTAAAGGCATTGAGCCAGGAGTCTGATTTTTCCGTATGTGTATCAGGGACTAAGGCTGATCCAGGGTGCCGAGTTTCAGACCTGTGCAACCTTTGGAAAGGTCAATGGTCAGCCGTTCGGGTGTGTTTTTTGTAATAATTCCTAAAGGCATTGAGCCAGGAGTCTGATTTTTCCGTATGTGTATCAGGGATTTAGGCTTATCCCCGGTGCAGAGTTTCAGACCTGTGCAACCTTCGGAAAGGTCAATGGTCAGCCGTTCGGGTGTGTTTTTTGTAATAATTCCTAAAGGCATTGAGCCAGGAGTCTGATTTTTCCGTATGTGTATCAGGGATTTAGGCTTATCCCGGGTGCAGAGTTTCAGGCCTGTGCAACCTTCGAAAAGGTCAATGGTCAGCCGTTCGGGTGTGTTTTTTGAAATAATTCCTAAAGGCATTGAGCCAGGAGTCAAATTTTTCCGTATGTGTATCAGGGATTTAGGCTTATCCCGGGTGCAGAGTTTCAGACCTGTGCAACCTTCGGAAAGGTCAATGGTCAGCCGTTCGGGTGTGTTTTTTGAAATAATTCCTAAAGGCATTGAGCCAGGAGTCAAATTTTTCCGTATGTGTATCAGGGATTTAGGCTTATCCCGGGTGCAGAGTTTCAGGCTTGTGCAACCTTCGGAAAGGTCAATGGTCAGCCGTTCGGGTGTGTTTTTTGTAATAATTCCTAAAGGCATTGAGCCAGGACTCTGATTTTTCCGTATGTGCATCAGGGACTAAGGCTAATCTAGCGTGCCGAGTTCCAGACCTGTGCAACCTTCGGAAAGGTCAATGGTCAGCCGTTCGGGTGTGTTTTTTGTAATAATTCCTAAAGGCATTGAGCCAGGAGTCTGATTTTTCCGTATGTGTATCAGGGATTTAGGCCTATCCCGGGTGCAGAGTTTCAGACCTGTGAAACCTTCGGAAAGGTCAATAGTCAGTCGTTCGGGTGTGTTTTTTGTAATAATTCCTAAAGTCATTGAGTCAGGAGTCTGATTTTTCCGTATGTGTATCAGGGACTAAAGCTTATCCCGGTAGCCGAGTTTCAGACCTGTGCAACCTTCGGAAAGGTCAATGGTCAGCCGTTCGGGTGTGTTTCTTGTAATAATTCATAAAGGCATTGAGCCAGGAGTCTGATTTTTCCGTATGTGTATCAGGGATTTAGGCTTATCCCGGGTGCAGAGTTTCAGGCTTGTGCAACCTTCGGAAAGGTCAATGGTCAGCCGTTCGGGTGTGTTTTTTTAAATAATTCCTAAAGGCATTGAGCCAGGAGTCTGATTTTTCCGTATGTGTATCAGGGACTAAAGCTTATCCCGGTTGCCGAGTTTCAGACCTGTGCAACCTTCGGAAAGGTCAAAGGTCAGCTGTTCGGGTGTGTTTTTTGTAATAATTCCTAAAGGCATTGAGCCAGGAGTCTGATTTTTCCGTATGTGCATCAGGGACTAAGGCTAATCTAGGGTGCCGAGTTCCAGACCTGTGCAACCTTCGAAAAGGTCAATGGTCAGCCGTTCGGGTGTGTTTTTTGTAATAATTCCTAAAGGCATTGAGCCAGGAGTCTGATTTTTCTGTATGTGTATCAGGGATTTAGGCCTATCCCGGGTGCAGAGTTTCAGACCTGTGCAACCTTCGGAAAGGTCAATAGTCAGTCGTTCGGGTGTGTTTTTTGTAATAATTCCTAAAGTCATTGAGTCAGGAGTCTGATTTTTCCGTATGTGTATCAGGGACTAAAGCTTATCCCGGTAGCCGAGTTTCAGACCTGTGCAACCTTCGGAAAGGTCAATGGTCAGCCGTTCGGGTGTGTTTTTTGTAATAATTCCTAAAGGCATTGAGCCAGGAGTCTGATTTTTCCGTATGTGTATCAGGGATTTAGGCTTATCCCGGGTGCAGAGTTTCAGACCTGTGCAACCTTCGGAAAGGTCAATGGTCAGCCGTTCGGGTGTGTTTTTTGTAATAATTCCTAAAGGCATTGAGTCAGGAGTCTGTTTTCTCCGTATGTGTATCAGGGACTAAACCTTATCCCGGTTGCCGAGTTTCAGACCTGTGCAACCATCGGAAAGGTCAAAGGTCAGCCGTTCGGGTGTGTTTTTTGTAATAATTCCTAAAGGCATTGAGCCAGGAGTCTAATTTTTCCGTATGTGCATCAGGGACTAAGGCTAATCTAGGGTGCCGAGTTCCAGACCTGTGCAACCTTCGGAAAGGTCAATGGTCAGCCGTTCGGGTGTGTTTTTTGTAATAATTCCTAAAGGCATTGAGCCAGGAGTCTGATTTTTCTGTATGTGTATCAGGGATTTAGGCCTTTCCCGGGTGCAGAGTTTCAGACCTGTGTAACCTTCGGAAAGGTCAATAGTCAGTCGTTCGGGTGTGTTTTTTGTAATAATTCCTAAAGTCATTGAGTCAGGAGTCTGATTTTTCCGTATGTGTATCAGGGACTAAAGCTTATCCCGGTAGCCGAGTTTCAGACCTGTGCAACCTTCGGAAAGGTCAATGGTCAGCCGTTCGGGTGTGTTTTTTGTAATAATTCATAAAGGCATTGAGCCAGGAGTCTGATTTTTCCGTATGTGTATCAGGGATTTAGGCTTATCCCGGGTGCAGAGTTTCAGGCTTGTGCAACCTTCGGAAAGGTCAATGGTCAGCCGTTCGGGTGTGTTTTTTGTAATAATTCCTAAAGGCATTGAGCCAGGAGTCTGATTTTTCCGTATGTGTATCAGGGATTCAGGCTTATCCCGGGTGCCGAGTTTCAGACCTGTGCAACCTTCGGAAAGGTCAATGGTCAGCCGTTCGGGTGTGTTTTTTGTAATAATTCCTAAAGGCATTAAGCCAGGAGTCTGATTTTTCCGTATGTGTATCAGGGACAAAGGCTGATCGAGGGTATTTTAATCTTTTTTCTACTGTCCTATAATATGAAGTTAACATCTTATAAGGTATATTGATGTACCCTCAGTGTTTGAATTTATAATGATTTCACTGTTTGGATGTGTTTTTCTATTTGTGTCTGTTTTTGTGCGCATTCAGCAGGGATACGGCTGTTTTCGGATTTTTTTCATTTTTCTACTTTCCCATAACATAAACCTCACAAATGAAGTTAGCATCTTAAAAGATTTAGTTCTGTACCCTCAGTGTTTGATTTTGCAATGATTTCACTGTTTGGATGTGTTTTTCTGTTGGTGTCTGTTTATGTGCGCATTCAGCTGAAATAAGGCTGTTTCCGGATTTTTTTCATTTTTCTGCTGTCCCATAACATAAACCTCACAAATGAAGTTAACATCTTAAAAGATTTAGTTCTGTACCCTCAGTGTTTGATTTTGCAATGATTTCACTGTTGGGATGTGTTTTTCTATTGGTGTCTGTTTGTGTGCGCATTCAGCTGAGATAAGGCTGTTTCCGGATTTTTTTCATTTTTCTGCTGTCCCATAACATAAACCTCACAAATGAAGTTAAAATCTTAAAAGATTTAGTTCTGTACCCTCAGTGTTTGATTTCGCAAAGATTTCACTGTTTGAATGCGTTTTTCTCTTGGTGTCTGTTTGTGTGCGCATTCAGCTGAGATAAGGCTGTTTTCGGATTTTTTTCATTTTTCTGCTGTCCCATAACATAAACCTCACAAATGAAGTTAACATCTTAAAAGATTTAGTTCTGTACCCTCAGTGTTTGATTTGGCAAAGATTTCACTGTTTGGATGTGTTTTTCTATTGGTGTCTGTTTGTGTGCGCATTCAGCTGAGATAAGGCTGTTTCCGGATTTTTTTCATTTTTCTGCTGTCCCATAACATAAACCTCACAAATGAAGTTAACATCTTAAGAGATTTAGTTCTGTATCCTCAGTGTTTGATTTTGCAATGATTTCACTGTTTGGATGTGTTTTTCTATTGGTGTCTGTTTGTGTGCGCATTCAGCTGAGATAAGGCTGTTTCCGGATTTTTTAAATTTTTTTATTGTCCTATAACATAAACCTCACAAATGAAGTTAACATCTCATAAGATATAGTTTTATACCTTCAATGTTTGATTTTGCAATGATTTCACTGTTTGAATGTGTTTTTCTATTTTTGTCTGTTTTTGTGCGCATTCACCTGGAATACGACTGTTTTCTGATTTTTTTCATTTTTCTACTGTCCCATAACATAAACCTCACAAATAAAGTTAACATCTCATAAGATATACTTCTGTACCCTCAGTGTTTGATTTTGCAATGATTTCACTGTTTGGATGTGTTTTTCTATTTGTGTTTTTATGCGCATTCAGCAAGTATACGGCTGTTTTCTGATTTTTTTCAATTTTCTACTGTCCCATAACATAAACCTCACAAATGAAGTTAAAATCTTATAAGATATAGTTATATGCCTTCAGTGTTTGATTTTGCAATGATTTCACTGTTTGGATGTGTATTTCTATTTGTGTCTGTTTTTGTGCACATTCAGCAAGTATACGGCTGTTTTCTGATTTTTTTCAATTTTCTACTGTCCCATAACATAAACCTCACAAATAAAGTTAACATCTTATAAGATATACTTCTGTAACCTCAGTGTTTGATTTTGCAATGATTTCACTGTTTGGATGTGTTTTTCTATTTGTGTCTGTTTTTGTGCACATTCAGCAAGTATACGGCTGTTTTCAGATTTTTTTCAATTTTCCATTGTCCCGTAACATAAACATCATGAATAAAGTTAACATCTTATAAGATATACTTCTGTAACCTCAGTGTTTGATTTTGCAATGATTTCACTGTTTGGATGTGTTTTTCTATTTGTGTCTTTTGTTGTGCACATTCAGCAAGTATACGGCTGTTTTCTGATTTTTTTCAATTTTCTATTGTCCCGAAACATAAACCTCATAAATAAAGTTAACATCTTATAAGATATACTTCTGTAACCTCAGTGTTTGATTTTGCAATGATTTCACTGTTTGGATGTGTTTTTCTATTTGTGTCTTTTGTTGTGCACATTCAGCAAGTATACAGCTGTTTTCTGATTTTTTTCAATTTTCTATTGTCCCGTAACATAAACCTCATGAATAAATTTAACATCGTGTAAGATATAGTTATATGCCTTCAGTGTTTGATTTTGCAATGATTTCACTGTTTGGATGTGTTTTTCTATTTGTGTCTGTTTTTGTGCACATTCAGCAAGTATACCGCTGTTTTCTGATTTTTTTAAATTTTCTACTGTCCCATAACATAAACGTCACAAATAAAGTTAAAATCTTATAAGATATACTTCTGTAACCTCAGTGTTTGATTTTGCAATGATTTCACTGTTTGGATGTGTTTTTCTATTTGTGTCTGTTTTGTGCACATTCAGCAAGTATACGGCTGTTTTCTGATTTTTTTCAATTTTCTACTGTCCCATAACATAAACCTCACAAATAAAGTTAACATCTTATAAGTTATACTTCTGTAACCTCAGTGTTTGATTTTGCAATGATTTCACTGTTTGGATGTGTTTTTCTATTTGTGTCTGTTTCTGTGCACATTCAGCAAGTATACGGCTGTTTTCTGATTTTTTTGAATTTTCTACTGTCCCATAACATAAACCTCACAAATAAAGTTAAAATCTTATAAGATATAGTTATATGCCGTCAGTGTTTGATTTTGCAATGATTTCACTGTTTGGATGTGTTTTTCTATTTGTGTCTGTTTTTGTGCACATTCAGCAAGTATACGGCTGTTTTCAGATTTTTTTCAATTTTCTATTGTCCCGTAACATAAACCTCATGAATAAAGTTAACATCTTATAAGATATACTTCTGTAACCTCAGTGTTTGATTTTGCAATGATTTCACTGTTTGGATGTGTTTTTCTATTTGTGTCTTTTGTTGTGCACATTCAGCAAGTATACGGCTGTTTTCTGATTTTTTTCAATTTTCTATTGTCCCGAAACATAAACCTCATAAATAAAGTTAACATCTTATAAGATATACTTCTGTAACCTCAGTGTTTGATTTTGCAATGATTTCACTGTTTGGATGTGTTTTTCTATTTGTGTCTTTTGTTGTGCACATTCAGCAAGTATACAGCTGTTTTCTGATTTTTTTCAATTTTCTATTGTCCCGTAACATAAACCTCATGAATAAATTTAACATCGTGTAAGATATAGTTATATGCCTTCAGTGTTTGATTTTGCAATGATTTCACTGTTTGGATGTGTTTTTCTATTTGTGTCTGTTTTTGTGCACATTCAGCAAGTATACCGCTGTTTTCTGATTTTTTTAAATTTTCTACTGTCCCATAACATAAACGTCACAAATAAAGTTAAAATCTTATAAGATATACTTCTGTAACCTCAGTGTTTGATTTTGCAATGATTTCACTGTTTGGATGTGTTTTTCTATTTGTGTCTGTTTTGTGCACATTCAGCAAGTATACGGCTGTTTTCTGATTTTTTTCAATTTTCTACTGTCCCATAACATAAACCTCACAAATAAAGTTAACATCTTATAAGTTATACTTCTGTAACCTCAGTGTTTGATTTTGCAATGATTTCACTGTTTGGATGTGTTTTTCTATTTGTGTCTGTTTCTGTGCACATTCAGCAAGTATACGGCTGTTTTCTGATTTTTTTGAATTTTCTACTGTCCCATAACATAAACCTCACAAATAAAGTTAAAATCTTATAAGATATAGTTATATGCCGTCAGTGTTTGATTTTGCAATGATTTCACTGTTTGGATGTGTTTTTCTATTTGTGTCTGTTTTTGTGCACATTCAGCAAGTATACGGCTGTTTTCAGATTTTTTTCAATTTTCTATTGTCCCGTAACATAAACCTCATGAATAAAGTTAACATCTTATAAGATATACTTCTGTAACCTCAGTGTTTGATTTTGCAATGATTTCACTGTTTGGATGTGTTTTTCTATTTGTGTCTTTTGTTGTGCACATTCAGCAAGTATACGGCTGTTTTCTGAGTTTTTTCAATTTTCTATTGTCCCGAAACATAAACCTCATAAATAAAGTTAACATCTTATAAGATATACTTCTGTAACCTCAGTGTTTGATTTTGCAATGATTTCACTGTTTGGATGTGTTTTTCTATATGTGTCTTTTGTTGTGCACATTCAGCAAGTATACAGCTGTTTTCTGATTTTTTTCAATTTTCTATTGTCCCGTAACATAAACCTCATGAATAAATTTAACATCGTGTAAGATATAGTTATATGCCTTCAGTGTTTGATTTTGCAATGATTTCACTGTTTGGATGTGTTTTTCTATTTGTGTCTGTTTTTGTGCACATTCAGCAAGTATACCGCTGTTTTCTGATTTTTTAAAATTTTCTACTGTCCCATAACATAAACCTCACAAATAAAGTTAAAATCTTATAAGATATACTTCTGTAACCTCAGTGTTTGATTTTGCAATGATTTCACTGTTTGGATGTGTTTTTCTATTTGTGTCTGTTTTGTGCACATTCAGCAAGTATACGGCTGTTTTCTGATTTTTTTCAATTTTCTACTGTCCCATAACATAAACGTCACAAATAAAATTAAAATCTTATAAGATATACTTCTGTAACCTCAGTGTTTGATTTTGCAATGATTTCACTGTTTGGATGTGTTTTTCTATTTGTGTCTGTTTTGTGCACATTCAGCAAGTATACGGCTGTTTTCTGATTTTTTTCAATTTTCTACTGTCCCATAACATAAACCTCACAAATAAAGTTAACATCTTATAAGATATAGTTATATGCCTTCAGTGTTTGATTTTGCAATGATTTCACTGTTTGGATGTGTTTTTCTATTTGTGTCTGTTTTTGTGCGCATTCAGCAAGTATACGGCTGTTTTCTGATTTTTTTCAATTTTCTACTGTCCCGTAACATAAACCTCACAAATAAAGTTAAAATCTTATAAGATATACTTCTGTAACCTCAGTGTTTGATTTTGCAATGATTTCACTGTTTGGATGTGTTTTTCTATTTGTGTCTGTTTTGTGCACATTCAGCAAGTATACGGCTGTTTTCTGATTTTTTTCAATTTTCTACTGTCCCATAACATAAACCTCACAAATAAAGTTAAAATCTTATAAGATATAGTTATATGCCTTCAGTGTTTGATTTTGCAATGATTTCACTGTTTGGATGTGTTTTTCTATTTGTGTCTGTTTTTGTGCGCATTCAGCAAGTATACGGCTGTTTTCTGATTTTTTACAATTTTCTTCTGTCCCGTAACATAAACCTCACAAATAAAGTTAAAATCTTATAAGATATAATTATATGCCTTCAGTGTTTGATTTTGCAATGATTTCACTGTTTGGATGTGTTTTTCTATGTGTGTCTGTGTTTGTGCGCATTCAGCAAGTATACGGCTGTTTTCTGATTTTTTTCAATTTTCTACTGTCCCATTACATAAACCTCACAAATAAAGTTAACATCTTATAAGATATACTTCTGTAACCTCAGTGTTTGCTTTTGCAATGATTTCACTGTTTGGATGTGTTTTTCTATTTGTGTCTGTTTTGTGCACATTCAGCAAGTATACGGCTGTTTTCTGATTTTTTTCAATTTTCTACTGTCCCATAACATAAACCTCACAAATAAAGTTAAAATCTTATAAGATATAATTATATGCCTTCAGTGTTTGATTTTGCAATGATTTCACTGTTTGGATGTGTTTTTCTATTTGTGTCTGTTTTTGTGCGCATTCAGCAAGTATACGGCTGTTTTCTGATTTTTTTCAATTTTCTACTGTCCCATAACATAAACCTCACAAATAAAGTTAACATCTTATAAGATATACTTCTGTAACCTCAGTGTTTGATTTTGCAATGATTTCACTGTCTGGATGTGTTTTTCTATTTGTGTCTTTTGTTGTGCACATTCAGCAAGTATACAGCTGTTTTCTGATTTTTTTCAATTTTCTATTGTCCCGTAACGTAAACCTCATGAATAAATTTAACATCTTGTAAGATATAGTTATTTATCCTCAGTGTTTGATTTTGCAATGATTTCACTGTTTGGATGTGTTTTTCTATTTGTGTCTGTTTTGTGCGCATTCAGCAAGTATACGGCTGTTTTCTGATTTTTTTCAATTTTCTACTGTCCCATAACATAAACCTCACAAATAAAGTTAAAATCTTATAAGATATAGTTATATGCCGTCAGTGTTTGATTTTGCAATGATTTCACTGTTTGGATGTGTTTTTCTATTTGTGTCTGTTTTGTGCACATTCAGCAAGTATACGGCTGTTTTCTGATTTTTTTCAATTTTCTACTGTCCCGTAACATAAACCTCACAAATAAAGTTAAAATCTTATAAGATATAATTATATGCCTTCAGTGTTTGATTTTGCAATGATTTCACTGTTTGGATGTGTTTTTCTATTTGTGTCTGTTTTTGTGCGCATTCAGCAAGTATACGGCTGTTTTCTGATTTTTTTCAATTTTCTACTGTCCCGTAACAAACCTCACAAATAAAGTTAACATCTTATAAGATATACTTCTGTAACCTCAGTGTTTGATTTTGCAATGATTTCACTGTTTGGATGTGTTTTTCTATTTGTGTCTGTTTTTGTGCACATTCAGCAAGTATACGGCTGTTTTCAGATTTTTTTCAATTTTCTATTGTCCCGTAACATAAACCTCATGAATAAAGTTAACATCTTATAAGATATACTTCTGTAACCTCAGTGTTTGATTTTGCAATGATTTCACTGTCTGGATGTGTTTTTCTATTTGTGTCTTTTGTTGTGCACATTCAGCAAGTATACAGCTGTTTTCTGATTTTTTTCAATTTTCTACTGTCCCATAACATAAACGTCACAAATAAAATTAAAATCTTATAAGATATACTTCTGTAACCTCAGTGTTTGATTTTGCAATGATTTCACTGTTTGGATGTGTTTTTCTATTTGTGTCTGTTTTGTGCACATTCAGCAAGTATACGGCTGTTTTCTGATTTTTTTCAATTTTCTACTGTCCCGAAACATAAACCTCATAAATAAAGTTAACATCTTATAAGATATACTTCTGTAACCTCAGTGTTTGATTTTGCAATGATTTCACTGTCTGGATGTGTTTTTCTATTTGTGTCTTTTGTTGTGCACATTCAGCAAGTATACAGCTGTTTTCTGATTTTTTTCAATTTTCTATTGTCCCGTAACATAAACCTCATGAATAAATTTAACATCTTGTAAGATATAGTTATTTATCCTCAGTGTTTGATTTTGCAATGATTTCACTGTTTGGATGTGTTTTTCTATTTGTGTCTGTTTTGTGCGCATTCAGCAAGTATACGGCTGTTTTCTGATTTTTTTCAATTTTCTACTGTCCCATAACATAAACCTCACAAATAAAGTTAAAATCTTATAAGATATAGTTATATGCCGTCAGTGTTTGATTTTGCAATGATTTCACTGTTTGGATGTGTTTTTCTATTTGTGTCTGTTTTGTGCACATTCAGCAAGTATACAGCTGTTTTCTGATTTTTTTCAATTTTCTACTGTCCCATAACATAAACCTCACAAATAAAGTTAAAATCTTATAAGATATAATTATATGCCTTCAGTGTTTGATTTTGCAATGATTTCACTGTTTGGATGTGTTTTTCTATTTGTGTCTGTTTTTGTGCGCATTCAGCAAGTATAAGGCTGTTTTCTGATTTTTTTCAATTTTCTACTGTCCCGTAACAAACCTCACAAATAAAGTTAACATCTTATAAGATATACTTCTGTAACCTCAGTGTTTGATTTTGCAATGATTTCACTGTTTGGATGTGTTTTTCTATTTGTGTCTGTTTTTGTGCACATTCAGCAAGTATACGGCTGTTTTCAGATTTTTTTCAATTTTCTATTGTCCCGTAACATAAACCTCATGAATAAAGTTAACATCTTATAAGATATACTTCTGTAACCTCAGTGTTTGATTTTGCAATGATTTCACTGTCTGGATGTGTTTTTCTATTTGTGTCTTTTGTTGTGCACATTCAGCAAGTATACAGCTGTTTTCTGATTTTTTTCAATTTTCTACTGTCCTTTAACATAAACGTCACAAATAAAGTTAAAATCTTATAAGATATACTTCTGTAACCTCAGTGTTTGATTTTGCAATGATTTGACTGTTTGGATGTGTTTTTCTATTTGTGTCTGTTTTTGTGCACATTCAGCAAGTATACGGCTGTTTTCTGATTTTTTTCAATTTTCTACTGTCCCATAACATAAACCTCACAAATAAAGTTAAAATCTTATAAGATATAGTTATATGCCGTCAGTGTTTGATTTTGCAATGATTTCACTGTTTGGATGTGTTTTTCTATTTGTGTCTGTTTTGTGCACATTCAGCAAGTATACGGCTGTTTTCTGATTTTTTTCAATTTTCTACTGTCCCATAACATAAACCTCACAAATAAAGTTAAAATCTTATAAGATATAATTATATGCCTTCAGTGTTTGATTTTGCAATGATTTCACTGTTTGGATGTGTTTTTCTATTTGTGTCTGTTTTTGTGCGCATTCAGCAAGTATACGGCTGTTTTCTGATTTTTTTCAATTTTCTACTGTCCCGTAACATAAACCTCACAAATAAAGTTAAAATCTTATAAGATATAGTTATTTATCCTCAGTGTTTGATTTTGCAATGATTTCACTGTTTGGATGTGTTTTTCTATTTGTGTCTTTTGTTGTGCACACACAGCAAGTATACGGCTGTTTTCTGTTTTTTTTTCATTTTCTACTGTCCCATAACATAAACCTCACAAATAAAGTTAAAATCTTATAAGATATAGCTATATGCCTTCAGTGTTTGATTTTGCAATGATTTCACTGTTTGGATGTGTTTTTCTATGTGTGTCTGTGTTTGTGCACATTCAGCAAGTATACGGCTGTTTTCTGATTTTTTTCAATTTTCTACTGTCCCATTACATAAACCTCACAAATAAAGTTAACATCTTATAAGATATACTTCTGTAACCTCAGTGTTTGCTTTTGCAATGATTTCACTGTTTGGATGTGTTTTTCTATTTGTGTCTGTTTTGTGCACATTCAGCAAGTATACGGCTGTTTTCTGATTTTTTTCAATTTTCTACTGTCCCATAACATAAACCTCACAAATAAAGTTAAAATCTTATAAGATATAATTATATGCCTTCAGTGTTTGATTTTGCAATGATTTCACTGTTTGGATGTGTTTTTCTATTTGTGTCTGTTTTTGTGCGCATTCAGCAAGTATACGGCTGTTTTCTGATTTTTTTCAATTTTCTACTGTCCCATAACATAAACCTCACAAATAAAGTTAACATCTTATAAGATATACTTCTGTAACCTCAGTGTTTGATTTTGCAATGATTTCACTGTTTGGATGTGTTTTTCTATTTGTGTCTGTTTTGTGCACATTCAACAAGTATACGGCTGTTTTCTGATTTTTTTCAATTTTCTACTGTCCCGAAACATAAACCTCATAAATAAAGTTAACATCTTATAAGATATACTTCTGTAACCTCAGTGTTTGATTTTGCAATGATTTCACTGTCTGGATGTGTTTTTCTATTTGTGTCTTTTGTTGTGCACATTCAGCAAGTATACAGCTGTTTTCTGATTTTTTTCAATTTTCTACTGTCCCATAACATAAACGTCACAAATAAAGTTAAAATCTTATAAGATATACTTCTGTAACCTCAGTGTTTGATTTTGCAATGATTTGACTGTTTGGATGTGTTTTTCTATTTGTGTCTGTTTTTGTGCACATTCAGCAAGTATACGGCTGTTTTCTGATTTTTTTCAATTTTCTACTGTCCCATAACATAAACCTCACAAATAAAGTTAAAATCTTATAAGATATAGTTATATGCCGTCAGTGTTTGATTTTGCAATGATTTCACTGTTTGGATGTGTTTTTCTATTTGTGTCTGTTTTGTGCACATTCAGCAAGTATACGGCTGTTTTCTGATTTTTTTCAATTTTCTACTGTCCCATAACATAAACCTCACAAATAAAGTTAAAATCTTATAAGATATAATTATATGCCTTCAGTGTTTGATTTTGCAATGATTTCACTGTTTGGATGTGTTTTTCTATTTGTGTCTGTTTTTGTGCGCATTCAGCAAGTATACGGCTGTTTTCTGATTTTTTTCAATTTTCTACTGTCCCGTAACAAACCTCACAAATAAAGTTAACATCTTATAAGATATACTTCTGTAACCTCAGTGTTTGATTTTGCAATGATTTCACTGTTTGGATGTGTTTTTCTATTTGTGTCTGTTTTTGTGCACATTCAGCAAGTATACGGCTGTTTTCAGATTTTTTTCAATTTTCTATTGTCCCGTAACATAAACCTCATGAATAAAGTTAACATCTTATAAGATATACTTCTGTAACCTCAGTGTTTGATTTTGCAATGATTTCACTGTCTGGATGTGTTTTTCTATTTGTGTCTTTTGTTGTGCACATTCAGCAAGTATACAGCTGTTTTCTGATTTTTTTCAATTTTCTACTGTCCCATAACATAAACGTCACAAATAAAGTTAAAATCTTATAAGATATACTTCTGTAACCTCAGTGTTTGATTTTGCAATGATTTGACTGTTTGGATGTGTTTTTCTATTTGTGTCTGTTTTTGTGCACATTCAGCAAATATACGGCTGTTTTCTGATTTTTTTCAATTTTCTACTGTCCCATAACATAAACCTCACAAATAAAGTTAAAATCTTATAAGATATAGTTATATGCCGTCAGTGTTTGATTTTGCAATGATTTCACTGTTTGGATGTGTTTTTCTATTTGTGTTGTTTTTGTGCGCATTCAGCAAGTATACGGCTGTTTTCTGATTTTTCACAATTTTCTACTGTCCCGTAACATAAACCTCACAAATAAAGTTAAAATCTTATAAGATATAATTATATGCCTTCAGTGTTTGATTTTGCAATGATTTCACTGTTTGGATGTGTTTTTCTATTTGTGTCTGTTTTTGTGCGCATTCAGCAAGTATACGGCTGTTTTCTGATTTTTTTCAATTTTCTACTGTCCCGTAACATAAACCTCACAAATAAAGTTAAAATCTTATAAGATATACTTCTGTAACCTCAGTGTTTGATTTTGCAATGATTTCACTGTTTGGATGTGTTTTTCTATTTGTGTCTGTTTTTGTGCGCATTCAGCAAGTATACGGCTGTTTTCTGATTTTTTTCAATTTTCTACTGTCCCGTAATATAAAACTCACAAATAAAGTTAAAATCTTATAAGATATAGTTATTTATCCTCAGTGTTTGATTTTGCAATGATTTCACTGTTTGGATGTGTTTTTCTATTTGTGTCTTTTGTTGTGCACACACAGCAAGTATACGGCTGTTTTCTGTATTTTTTTCATTTTCTACTGTCCCATAACATAAACCTCACAAATAAAGTTAAAATCTTATAAGATATAGCTATATGCCTTCAGTGTTTGATTTTGCAATGATTTCACTGTTTGGATGTGTTTTTCTATGTGTGTCTGTGTTTGTGCACATTCAGCAAGTATACGGCTGTTTTCTGATTTTTTTCAATTTTCTACTGTCCCATAACATAAACCTCACAAATAAAGTTAACATCTTATAAGATATACTTCTGTAACCTCAGTGTTTGATTTTGCAATGATTTCACTGTTTGGATGTGTTTTTCTATTTGTGTCTGTTTTTGTCCACATTCAGCAAGTATACGGCTGTTTTCTGATTTTTTTCAATTTTCTACTGTCCCATAACATAAACCTCACAAATAAAGTTAACATCTTATAAGATATACTTCTGTAACCTCAGTGTTTGATTTTGCAATGATTTCACTGTTTGGATGTGTTTTTCTATTTGTGTCTGTTTTGTGCACATTCAACAAGTATACGGCTGTTTTCTGATTTTTTTCAATTTTCTACTGTCCCGAAACATAAACCTCATAAATAAAGTTAACATCTTATAAGATATACTTCTGTAACCTCAGTGTTTGATTTTGCAATGATTTCACTGTTTGGATGTGTTTTTCTATTTGTGTCTTTTGTTGTGCACATTCAGCAAGTATATAGCCGTTTTCTGATTTTTTTCAATTTTCTATTGTCCCGTAACATAAACCTCATGAATAAATTTAACATCTTGTAAGATATAGTTATATGCCTTCAGTGTTTGATTTTGCAATGATTTCACTGTTTGGATGTGTTTTTCTATTTGTGTCTGTTTTTGTGCACATTCAGCAAGTATACCGCTGTTTTCTGATTTTTTTCAATTTTCTACTGTCCCATAACATAAACGTCACAAATAAAGTTAAAATCTTATAAGATATACTTCTGTAACCTCAGTGTTTGATTTTGCAATGATTTCACTGTTTGGATGTGTTTTTCTATTTGTGTCTGTTTTGTGCACATTCAGCAAGTATACGGCTGTTTTCTGATTTTTTTCAATTTTCTACTGTCCCATAACATAAACCTCACAAATAAAGTTAACATCTTATAAGATATACTTCTGTAACCTCAGTGTTTGATTTTGCAATGATTTCACTGTTTGGATGTGTTTTTCTATTTGTGTCTGTTTTTGTGCACATTCAGCAAGTATACGGCTGTTTTCTGATTTTTTTCAATTTTCTACTGTCCCATAACATAAACCTCACAAATAAAGTTAAAATCTTATAAGATATAGTTATATGCCGTCAGTGTTTGATTTTGCAATGATTTCACTGTTTGGATTTGTTTTTCTATTTGTGTCTGTTTTGTGCACATTCAGCAAGTATACCGCTGTTTTCTGATTTTTTTCAATTTTCTACTGTCCCATAACATAAACGTCACAAATAAAGTTAAAATCTTATAAGATATACTTCTGTAACCTCAGTGTTTGATTTTGCAATGATTTCACTGTTTGGATGTGTTTTTCTATTTGTGTCTGTTTTGTGCACATTCAGCAAGTATACGGCTGTTTTCTGATTTTTTTCAATTTTCTACTGTCCCATAACATAAACCTCACAAATAAAGTTAAAATCTTATAAGATATAGTTATTTATCCTCAGTGTTTGATTTTGCAATGATTTCACTGTTTGGATGTGTTTTTCTATTTGTGTCTGTTTTGTGCGCATTCAGCAAGTATACGGCTGTTTTCTGATTTTTTTCAATTTTCTACTGTCCCATAACATAAACCTCACAAATAAAGTTAAAATCTTATAAGATATAGTTATATGCCGTCAGTGTTTGATTTTGCAATGATTTCACTGTTTGGATGTGTTTTTCTATTTGTGTCTGTTTTGTGCACATTCAGCAAGTATACGGCTGTTTTCTGATTTTTTTCAATTTTCTACTGTCCCATAACATTAACCTCACAAATAAAGTTAAAATCTTATAAGATATAATTATATGCCTTCAGTGTTTGATTTTGCAATGATTTCACTGTTTGGATGTGTTTTTCAATTTGTGTCTGTTTTTGTGCGCATTCAGCAAGTATACGGCTGTTTTCTGATTTTTTTCAATTTTCTACTGTCCCATAACATATACCTCACAAATAAAGTTAACATCTTATAAGATATATTTCTGTACCCTCAGTGTTTGATTTTGCAATGATTTCACTGTTTGGATGTGTTTTTCTATTTGTGTTTTTATGCGCATTCAGCAAGTATACGGCTGTTTTCTGATTTTTTTCAATTTTCTACTGTCCCATAACATAAACCTCACAAATAAAGTTAAAATCTCATAAGATATAGTTATATGCCGTCAGTGTTTGATTTTGCAATGATTTCACTGTTTGGATGTGTTTTTCTATTGGTGTCTGTTTGTGTGCGCATTCAGCTGAGATAAGGCTGTTTCTGGATTTTTTTAATTTTTCTGCTGTCCCATAACATAAACCTCACAAATGAAGTTAACTTCTTAAAAGATTTAGTTCTGTACCCTCAGTGTTTGATTTTACAAAGATTTCACTAATTGGATGTGTTTTTCTATGTGTGTCTGTGTTTGTGCACATTCAGCAAGTATACGGCTGTTTTCTGATTTTTTTCAATTTTCTACTGTCCCATAACATAAACCTCACAAATAAAGTTAAAATCTTATAAGATATAGTTATATGCCTTCAGTGTTTGATTTTGCAATGATTTCACTGTTTGGATGTGTTTTTCTTTGTGTGTCTGTGTTTCTGCACATTCAGCAAGTTTACGGCTGTTTTCTGATTTTTTTCAATTTTCTAATGTCCCATAACATAAACCTCACAAATAAAGTTAAAATCTTATAAGATATAGTTATATGCCTTCAGTGTTTGATTTTGCAATGATTTCACTGTTTGGATGTGTTTTTCTATGTGTGTCTGTGTTTGTGGACATTCAGCAAGTATACGGCTGTTTTCTGATTTTTTTCAATTTCCTACTGTCCCATAACATAAACCTCACAAATAAAGTTATTATCTTATAAGATATACTTCTGTAACCTCAGTGTTTGATTTTGCAATGATTTCACTGTTTGGATGTGTTTTTCTATTTGTGTCTGTTTTTGTGCACATTCAGCAAGTATACGGCTGTTTTCTGATTTTTTTCAATTTTCTACTGTCGCATAACATAAACCTCACAAATAAAGTTAACATCTTATAAGATATACTTCTGTACCCTCAGTGTTTGATTTTGCAATGATTTCACTGTTTGGGTGTGTTTTTCTATTTGTGTCTGTTTTGTGCACATTCAGCAAGTGTACGGCTGTTTTCTGATTTTTTTCAATTTTCTACTGTCCCATAACATAAACCTCACAAATAAAGTTAACATCTTATAAGATATAGTTATATGCCTTCAGTGTTTGATTTTGCAATGATTTCACTGTTTGGATGTGTTTTTCTATTTGTGTCTGTTTTGTGCACATTCAGCAAGTATACGGCTGTTTTCTGATTTTTTTCAATTTTCTCCTCGCCCATAACATAAACCTCACAAATAAAGTTAACATCTTATAAGATATACTTCTGTAACCTCAGTGTTTGATTTTGCAATGATTTCACTGTTTGGATGTGTTTTTCTATTTGTGTCTTTTGTTGTGCACATTCAGCAAGTATACGGCTGTTTTCTGATTTTTTTCAATTTTCTACTGTCCCATAACATAAACCTCACAAATAAAGTTAACATCTTATAAGATATACTTCTGTAACCTCAGTGTTTGATTTTGCAATGATTTCACTGTTTGGATGTGTTTTTCTATTTGTGTCTGTTTTTGTGCACATTCAGCAAGTATACGGCTGTTTTCTGATTTTTTCAATTTTCTACTGTCCCATAACATAAACCTCACAAATAAAGTTAACATCTTATAAGATATAGTTATATGCCTTCAGTGTTTGATTTTGCAATGATTTCACTGTTTGGATGTGTTTTTCTATTTGTGTCTGTTTTTGTGCGCATTCAGCAAGTATACGGCTGTTTTCTGATTTTTTACAATTTTCTACTGTCTCGTAACATAAACCTCACAAATAAAGTTAAAATCTTATAAGATATAATTATATGCCTTCAGTGTTTGATTTTGCAATGATTTCACTGTTTGGATGTGTTTTTCTATTTGTGTCTGTTTTTGTGCGCATTCAGCAAGTATACGGCTGTTTTCTGATTTTTTTAAATTTTCTACTGTCCCGTAACATAAACCTCACAAATAAAGTTAAAATCTTATAAGATATAGTTATTTATCCTCAGTGTTTGATTTTGCAATGATTTCACTGTTTGGATGTGTTTTTCTATTTGTGTCTTTTGTTGTGCACACACAGCAAGTATACGGCTGTTTTCTGTATTTTTTTCATTTTCTACTGTCCCATAACATAAACCTCACAAATAAAGTTAAAATCTTATAAGATATAGCTATATGCCTTCAGTGTTTGATTTTGCAATGATTTCACTGTTTGGATGTGTTTTTCTATGTGTGTCTGTGTTTGTGCACATTCAGCAAGTATACGGCTGTTTTCTGATTTTTTTCAATTTACTACTGTCCCATAACATAAACCTCACAAATAAAGTTAACATCTTATAAGATATACTTCTGTAACCTCAGTGTTTGATTTTGCAATGATTTCACTGTTTGGATGTGTTTTTCTATTTGTGTCTGTTTTTGTCCACATTCAGCAAGTATACGGCTGTTTTCTGATTTTTTTAAATTTTCTACTGTCCCATAACATAAACCTCACAAATAAAGTTAACATCTTATAAGATATACTTCTGTAACCTCAGTGTTTGATTTTGCAATGATTTCACTGTTTGGATGTGTTTTTCTATTTGTGTCTGTTTTGTGCACATTCAACAAGTATACGGCTGTTTTCTGATTTTTTTCAATTTTCTACTGTCCCGAAACATAAACCTCATAAATAAAGTTAACATCTTATAAGATATACTTCTGTAACCTAAGTGTTTGATTTTGCAATGATTTCACTGTCTGGATGTGTTTTTCTATTTGTGTCTTTTGTTGTGCACATTCAGCAAGTATACAGCTGTTTTCTGATTTTTTTCAATTTTCTATTGTCCCGTAACATAAACCTCATGAATAAATTTAACATCTTGTAAGATATAGTTATATGCCTTCAGTGTTTGATTTTGCAATGATTTCACTGTTTGGATGTGTTTTTCTATTTGTGTCTGTTTTTGTGCGCATTCAGCAAGTATACGGCTGTTTTCTGATTTTTTTCAATTTTCTACTGTCCCATAACATAAACCTCACAAATAAAGTTAAAATCTTATAAGATATACTTCTGTAACCTCAGTGTTTGATTTTGCAATGATTTCACTGTTTGGATGTGTTTTTCTATTTGTGTCTGTTTTGTGCACATTCAGCAAGTATACGGCTGTTTTCTGATTTTTTTCAATTTTCTACTGTCCCATAACATAAACCTCACAAATAAAGTTAAAATCTTATAAGATATAGTTATTTATCCTCAGTGTTTGATTTTGCAATGATTTCACTGTTTGGATGTGTTTTTCTATTTGTGTCTGTTTTGTGCGCATTCAGCAAGTATACGGCTGTTTTCTGATTTTTTTCAATTTTCTACTGTCCCATAACATAAACCTCACAAATAAAGTTAAAATCTTATAAGATATAGTTATATGCCGTCAGTGTTTGATTTTGCAATGATTTCACTGTTTGGATGTGTTTTTCTATTTGTGTCTGTTTTGTGCACATTCAGCAAGTATACGGCTGTTTTCTGATTTTTTTCAATTTTCTACTGTCCCATAACATTAACCTCACAAATAAAGTTAAAATCTTATAAGATATAATTATATGCCTTCAGTGTTAGATTTTGCAATGATTTCACTGTTTGGATGTGTTTTTCTATTTGTGTCTGTTTTTGTGCGCATTCAGCAAGTATACGGCTGTTTTCTGATTTTTTTCAATTTTCTACTGTCCCATAACATATAGCTCACAAATAAAGTTAACATCTTATAAGATATATTTCTGTACCCTCAGTGTTTGATTTTGCAATGATTTCACTGTTTGGATGTGTTTTTCTATTTGTGTTTTTATGCGCATTCAGCAAGTATACGGCTGTTTTCTGATGTTTTTCAATTTTCTACTGTCCCATAACATAAACCTCACAAATAAAGTTAAAATCTCATAAGATATAGTTATATGCCGTCAGTGTTTGATTTTGCAATGATTTCACTGTTTGGATGTGTTTTTCTATGTGTGTCTGTGTTTGTGGACATTCAGCAAGTATACGGCTGTTTTCTGATTTTTTTCAATTTCCTACTGTCCCATAACATAAACCTCACAAATAAAGTTATTATCTTATAAGATATACTTCTGTAACCTCAGTGTTTGATTTTGCAATGATTTCACTGTTTGGATGTGTTTTTCTATTTGTGTCTGTTTTTGTGCACATTCAGCAAGTATACGGCTGTTTTCTGATTTTTTTCAATTTTCTACTGTCGCATAACATAAACCTCACAAATAAAGTTAACATCTTATAAGATATACTTCTGTACCCTCAGTGTTTGATTTTGCAATGATTTCACTGTTCGGGTGTGTTTTTCTATTTGTGTCTGTTTTGTGCACATTCAGCAAGTGTACGGCTGTTTTCTGATTTTTTTCAATTTTCTACTGTCCCATAACATAAACCTCACAAATAAAGTTAACATCTTATAAGATATAGTTATATGCCTTCAGTGTTTGATTTTGCAATGATTTCACTGTTTGGATGTGTTTTTCTCTTTGTGTCTGTTTTTGTGCACATTCAGCAAGTATACGGCTGTTTTCTGATTTTTTTCAATTTTCTACTGTCTCATAACATAAACCTCACAAATAAAGTTAAAATCTTATAAGATATAGTTATATGCCTTCAGTGTTTGATTTTGCAATGATTTCACTGTTTGGATGTGTTTTTCTATTTGTGTCTTTTGTTGTGCACATTCAGCAAGTATACAGCTGTTTTCTGATTTTTTTCAATTTTCTACTGTCCCATAACATAAACGTCACAAATAAAGTTAAAATCTAATAAGATATACTTCTGTAACCTCAGTGTTTGATTTTGCAATGATTTCACTGTTTGGATGTGTTTTTCTATTTGTTACTGTTCTGTGCACATTCAGCAAGTATACGGCTGTTTTCTGATTTTTTTCAATTTTCTACTGTCCCATAACATAAACCTCACAAATAAAGTTAACATCTTATAAGATATACTTCTGTAACCTCAGTGTTTGATTTTGCAATGATTTGACTGTTTGGATGTGTTTTTCTATTTGTGTCTGTTTTTGTGCACATTCAGCAAGTATACGGCTGTTTTCTGATTTTTTTCAATTTTCTACTGTCCCATAACATAAACGTCACAAATAAAGTTAAAATCTTATAAGATATAGTTATATGCCGTCAGTGTTTGATTTTGCAATGATTTCACTGTTTGGATGTGTTTTTCTATTTGTGTCTGTTTTGTGCACATTCAGCAAGTATACGGCTGTTTTCTGATTTTTTTCAATTTTCTACTGTCCCATAACATAAACCTCACAAATAAAGTTAAAATCTCATAAGATATACTTCTGTAACCTCAGTGTTTGATTTTGCAATGATTTCACTGTTTGGATGTGTTTTTCTATGTGTGTCTGTGTTTGTGCACATTCAGCAATTACACGGCTGTTTTCTGATTTTTTTCAATTTTCTACTGTCCCATAACATAAACCTCACAAATAAAGTTAACATCTTATAAGATATACTTCTGTAACCTCAGTGTTTGATTTTGCAATGATTTCACTGTTTGGATGTGTTTTTCTATTTGTGTCTGTTTTTGTGCACATTCAGCAAGTATACGGCTGTTTTCTGATTTTTTTGAATTTTCTACTGTCCCATAACATAAACCTCACAAATAAAGTTAAAATCTTATAAGATATAGTTATATGCCTTCAGTGTTTGATTTTGCAATGATTTCACTGTTTGGATGTGTTTTTCTATGTGTGTCTGTGTTTGTGCACATTCAGCAAGTATATGGCTGTTTTCTGATTTTTTTGAATTTTCTACTGTCCTATAACATAAACCTCACAAATAAAGTTAAAATCTTATAAGATATAGTTATATGCCTTCAGTGTTTGAGTTTGCAATGATTTCACTGTTTGGATGTGTTTTTCTATTTGTGTCTGTTTTGTGCACATTCAGCAAGTATACGGCTGTTTTCTGATTTTTTTCAATTTTCTACTGTCCCATAACAAACCTCACAAATAAAGTTAACATCTTATAAGATATACTTCTGTAACCTCAGTGTTTGATTTTGCAATGATTTCACTGTTTGGATGTGTTTTTCTATTTGTGTCTGTTTTGTGCACATTCAGCAAGTATACGGCTGTTTTCAGATTTTTTTCAATTTTCTATTGTCCCGTAACATAAACCTCATGAATAAAGTTAACATCTTATAAGATATACTTCTGTAACCTCAGTGTTTGATTTTGCAATGATTTCACTGTCTGGATGTGTTTTTCTATTTGTGTCTTTTGTTGTGCACATTCAGCAAGTATACAGCTGTTTTCTGATTTTTTTCAATTTTCTACTGTCCCATAACATAAACATCACAAATAAAGTTAAAATCTTATAAGATATACTTCTGTAACCTCAGTGTTTGATTTTGCAATGATTTCACTGTTTGGATGTGTTTTTCTATTTGTTACTGTTCTGTGCACATTCAGCAAGTATACGGCTGTTTTCTGATTTTTTTCAATTTTCTACTGTCCCATAACATAAACCTCACAAATAAAGTTAACATCTTATAAGATATACTTCTGTAACCTCAGTGTTTGATTTTGCAATGATTTGACTGTTTGGATGTGTTTTTCTATTTGTGTCTGTTTTTGTGCACATTCAGCAAGTATACGGCTGTTTTCTGATTTTTTTCAATTTTCTACTGTCCCATAACATAAACCTCACAAATAAAGTTAAAATCTTATAAGATATAGTTATATGCCGTCAGTGTTTGATTTTGCAATGATTTCACTGTTTGGATGTGTTTTTCTATTTGTGTCTGTTTTGTGCACATTCAGCAAGTATACGGCTGTTTTCTGATTTTTTTCAATTTTCTACTGTCCCATAACATAAACCTCACAAATAAAGTTAAAATCTCATAAGATATACTTCTGTAACCTCAGTGTTTGATTTTGCAATGATTTCACTGTTTGGATGTGTTTTTCTATGTGTGTCTGTTTTGTGCACATTCAGCAAGTATACGGCTGTTTTCTGATTTTTTTCAATTTTCTACTGTCCCATAACAAACCTCACAAATAAAGTTAACATCTTATAAGATATACTTCTGTAACCTCAGTGTTTGATTTTGCAATGATTTCACTGTTTGGATGTGTTTTTCTATTTGTGTCTGTGTTTGTGCACATTCAGCAAGTATACGGCTGTTTTCTGATTTTTTTCAATTTTCTACTGTCCCATAACATAAACCTCACAAATAAAGTTAAAATCTTATAAGATATAGTTATATGCCTTCAGTGTTTGATTTTGCAATGATTTCACTGTTTGGATGTGTTTTTCTCTTTGTGTCTGTTTTTGTGCACATTCAGCAAGTATACGGCTGTTTTCTGATTTTTTTCAATTTTCTACTGTCTCATAACATAAACCTCACAAATAAAGTTAAAATCTTATAAGATATAGTTATATGCCTTCAGTGTTTGATTTTGCAATGATTTCACTGTTTGGATGTGTTTTTCTATTTGTGTCTTTTGTTGTGCACATTCAGCAAGTATACAGCTGTTTTCTGATTTTTTTCAATTTTCTACTGTCCCATAACATAAACGTCACAAATAAAGTTAAAATCTAATAAGATATACTTCTGTAACCTCAGTGTTTGATTTTGCAATGATTTCACTGTTTGGATGTGTTTTTCTATTTGTTACTGTTCTGTGCACATTCAGCAAGTATACGGCTGTTTTCTGATTTTTTTCAATTTTCTACTGTCCCATAACATAAACCTCACAGATAAAGTTAACATCTTATAAGATATACTTCTGTAACCTCAGTGTTTGATTTTGCAATGATTTGACTGTTTGGATGTGTTTTTCTATTTGTGTCTGTTTTTGTGCACATTCAGCAAGTATACGGCTGTTTTCTGATTTTTTTCAATTTTCTACTGTCCCATAACATAAACCTCACAAATAAAGTTAAAATCTTATAAGATATAGTTATATGCCGTCAGTGTTTGATTTTGCAATGATTTCACTGTTTGGATGTGTTTTTCTATTTGTGTCTGTTTTGTGCACATTCAGCAAGTATACGGCTGTTTTCTGATTTTTTTCAATTTTCTACTGTCCCATAACATAAACCTCACAAATAAAGTTAAAATCTCATAAGATATACTTCTGTAACCTCAGTGTTTGATTTTGCAATGATTTCACTGTTTGGATGTGTTTTTCTATGTGTGTCTGTGTTTGTGCACATTCAGCAATTACACGGCTGTTTTCTGATTTTTTTCAATTTTCTACTATCCCATAACATAAACCTCACAAATAAAGTTAACATCTTATAAGATATACTTCTGTAACCTCAGTGTTTGATTTTGCAATGATTTCACTGTTTGGATGTGTTTTTCTATTTGTGTCTGTTTTTGTGCACATTCAGCAAGTATACGGCTGTTTTCTGATTTTTTTGAATTTTCTACTGTCCCATAACATAAACCTCACAAATAAAGTTAAAATCTTATAAGATATAGTTATATGCCTTCAGTGTTTGATTTTGCAATGATTTCACTGTTTGGATGTGTTTTTCTATGTGTGTCTGTGTTTGTGCACATTCAGCAAGTATATGGCTGTTTTCTGATTTTTTTGAATTTTCTACTGCCCTATAACATAAACCTCACAAATAAAGTTAAAATCTTATAAGATATAGTTATATGCCTTCAGTGTTTGAGTTTGCAATGATTTCACTGTTTGGATGTGTTTTTCTATTTGTGTCTGTTTTGTGCACATTCAGCAAGTATACGGCTGTTTTCTGATTTTTTTCAATTTTCTACTGTCCCATAACATAAACCTCACAAATAAAGTTAACATCTTATAAGATATACTTCTGTAACCTCAGTGTTTGATTTTGCAATGATTTCACTGTTTGGATGTGTTTTTCTATTTGTGTCTGTTTTTGTGCACATTCAGCAAGTATACGGCTGTTTTCTGATTTTTTTGAATTTTCTACTGTCCCATAACATAAACCTCACAAATAAAGTTAAAATCTTATAAGATATAGTTATATGCCTTCAGTGTTTGATTTTGCAATGATTTCACTGTTTGGATGTGTTTTTCTATGTGTGTCTGTGTTTGTGCACATTCAGCAAGTATATGGCTGTTTTCTGATTTTTTTGAATTTTCTACTGCCCTATAACATAAACCTCACAAATAAAGTTAAAATCTTATAAGATATAGTTATATGCCTTCAGTGTTTGAGTTTGCAATGATTTCACTGTTTGGATGTGTTTTTCTATTTGTGTCTGTTTTGTGCACATTCAGCAAGTATACGGCTGTTTTCTGATTTTTTTCAATTTTCTACTGTCCCATAACATAAACCTCACAAATAAAGTTAACATCTTATAAGATATACTTCTGTAACCTCAGTGTTTGATTTTGCAATGATTTGACTGTTTGGATGTGTTTTTCTATTTGTGTCTGTTTTTGTGCACATTCAGCAAGTATACGGCTGTTTTCTGATTTTTTTCAATTTTCTACTGTCCCATAACATAAACCTCACAAATAAAGTTAAAATCTTATAAGATATAGTTATATGCCGTCAGTGTTTGATTTTGCAATGATTTCACTGTTTGGATGTGTTTTTCTATTTGTGTCTGTTTTGTGCACATTCAGCAAGTATACGGCTGTTTTCTGATTTTTTTCAATTTTCTACTGTCCCATAACATAAACCTCACAAATAAAGTTAAAATCTCATAAGATATACTTCTGTAACCTCAGTGTTTGATTTTGCAATGATTTCACTGTTTGGATGTGTTTTTCTATGTGTGTCTGTGTTTGTGCACATTCAGCAATTACACGGCTGTTTTCTGATTTTTTTCAATTTTCTACTGTCCCATAACATAAACCTCACAAATAAAGTTAACATCTTATAAGATATACTTCTGTAACCTCAGTGTTTGATTTTGCAATGATTTCACTGTTTGGATGTGTTTTTCTATTTGTGTCTGTTTTTGTGCACATTCAGCAAGTATACGGCTGTTTTCTGATTTTTTTGAATTTTCTACTGTCCCATAACATAAACCTCACAAATAAAGTTAAAATCTTATAAGATATAGTTATATGCCTTCAGTGTTTGATTTTGCAATGATTTCACTGTTTGGATGTGTTTTTCTATGTGTGTCTGTGTTTGTGCACATTCAGCAAGTATATGGCTGTTTTCTGATTTTTTTGAATTTTCTACTGCCCTATAACATAAACCTCACAAATAAAGTTAAAATCTTATAAGATATAGTTATATGCCTTCAGTGTTTGAGTTTGCAATGATTTCACTGTTTGGATGTGTTTTTCTATTTGTGTCTGTTTTGTGCACATTCAGCAAGTATACGGCTGTTTTCTGATTTTTTTCAATTTTCTACTGTCCCATAACAAACCTCACAAATAAAGTTAACATCTTATAAGATATACTTCTGTAACCTCAGTGTTTGATTTTGCAATGATTTCACTGTTTGGATGTGTTTTTCTATTTGTGTCTGTGTTTGTGCACATTCAGCAAGTATACGGCTGTTTTCTGATTTTTTTCAATTTTCTACTGTCCCATAACATAAACCTCACAAATAAAGTTCAAATCTTATAAGATATAGTTATATGCCTTCAGTGTTTGATTTTGCAATGATTTCACTGTTTGGATGTGTTTTTCTATGTGTGTCTGTGTTTGTGCACATTCAGCAAGTATACGGCTGTTTTCTGATTTTTTTCAATTTTCTACTGTCCCATAACATAAACCTCACAAATACAGTTAACATCTTATAAGATATACTTCTGTAACCTCAGTGTTTGATTTTGCAATGATTTCACTGTTTGGATGTTTTTTTCTATTTGTGTCTGTTTTTGTGCACATTCAGCAAGTATACGGCTGTTTTCTGATTTTTTTCAATTTTCTACTGTCTCATAACATAAACCTCACAAATAAAGTTAAAATCTTATAAGATATAGTTATATGCCTTCAGTGTTTGATTTTGCAATGATTTCACTGTCTGGATGTGTTTTTCTATTTGTGTCTTTTGTTGTGCACATTCAGCAAGTATACAGCTGTTTTCTGATTTTTTTCAATTTTCTACTGTCCCATAACATAAACGTCACAAATAAAGTTAAAATCTTATAAGATATACTTCTGTAACCTCAGTGTTTGATTTTGCAATGATTTCACTGTTTGGATGTGTTTTTCTATTTGTTACTGTTCTGTGCACATTCAGCAAGTATACGGCTGTTTTCTGATTTTTTTCAATTTTCTACTGTCCCATAACATAAACCTCACAAATAAAGTTAACATCTTATAAGATATACTTCTGTAACCTCAGTGTTTGATTTTGCAATGATTTGACTGTTTGGATGTGTTTTTCTATTTGTGTCTGTTTTTGTGCACATTCAGCAAGTATACGGCTGTTTTCTGATTTTTTTCAATTTTCTACTGTCCCATAACATAAACCTCACAAATAAAGTTAAAATCTTATAAGATATAGTTATATGCCGTCAGTGTTTGATTTTGCAATGATTTCACTGTTTGGATGTGTTTTTCTATTTGTGTCTGTTTTGTGCACATTCAGCAAGTATACGGCTGTTTTCTGATTTTTTTCAATTTTCTACTGTCCCATAACATAAACCTCACAAATAAAGTTAAAATCTCATAAGATATACTTCTGTAACCTCAGTGTTTGATTTTGCAATGATTTCACTGTTTGGATGTGTTTTTCTATGTGTGTCTGTGTTTGTGCACATTCAGCAATTACACGGCTGTTTTCTGATTTTTTTCAATTTTCTACTGTCCCATAACATAAACCTCACAAATAAAGTTAACATCTTATAAGATATACTTCTGTAACCTCAGTGTTTGATTTTGCAATGATTTCACTGTTTGGATGTGTTTTTCTATTTGTGTCTGTTTTTGTGCACATTCAGCAAGTATACGGCTGTTTTCTGATTTTTTTGAATTTTCTACTGTCCCATAACATAAACCTCACAAATAAAGTTAAAATCTTGTAAGATATAGTTATATGCCTTCAGTGTTTGATTTTGCAATGATTTCACTGTTTGGATGTGTTTTTCTATGTGTGTCTGTGTTTGTGCACATTCAGCAAGTATATGGCTGTTTTCTGATTTTTTTGAATTTTCTACTGCCCTATAACATAAACCTCACAAATAAAGTTAAAATCTTATAAGATATAGTTATATGCCTTCAGTGTTTGAGTTTGCAATGATTTCACTGTTTGGATGTGTTTTTCTATTTGTGTCTGTTTTGTGCACATTCAGCAAGTATACGGCTGTTTTCTGATTTTTTTCAATTTTCTACTGTCCCATAACAAACCTCACAAATAAAGTTAACATCTTATAAGATATACTTCTGTAACCTCAGTGTTTGATTTTGCAATGATTTCACTGTTTGGATGTGTTTTTCTATTTGTGTCTGTGTTTGTGCACATTCAGCAAGTATACGGCTGTTTTCTGATTTTTTTCAATTTTCTACTGTCCCATAACATAAACCTCACAAATAAAGTTCAAATCTTATAAGATATAGTTATATGCCTTCAGTGTTTGATTTTGCAATGATTTCACTGTTTGGATGTGTTTTTCTATGTGTGTCTGTGTTTGTGCACATTCAGCAAGTATACGGCTGTTTTCTGATTTTTTTCAATTTTCTACTGTCCCATAACATAAACCTCACAAATACAGTTAACATCTTATAAGATATACTTCTGTAACCTCAGTGTTTGATTTTGCAATGATTTCACTGTTTGGATGTTTTTTTCTATTTGTGTCTGTTTTTGTGCACATTCAGCAAGTATACGGCTGTTTTCTGATTTTTTTCAATTTTCTACTGTCTCATAACATAAACCTCACAAATAAAGTTAAAATCTTATAAGATATAGTTATATGCCTTCAGTGTTTGATTTTGCAATGATTTCACTGTTTGGATGTGTTTTTCTATGTGTGTCTGTGTTTGTGCACATTCAGCAAGTATACAGCTGTTTTCTGTTTTTATTCAATTTTCTACTGTCCCATAACATAAACCTCACAAATAAAGTTAACATCTTATAAGATATACTTCTGTAACCTCAGTGTTTGATTTTGCAATGATTTCACTGTTTGGATGTGTTTTTCTATTTGTGTCTGTTTTTGTGCACATTCAGCAAGTATACGGCTGTTTTCTGATTTTTTTCAATTTTCTACTGTCCCATAACATAAACCTCACAAATAAAGTTAAAATCTTATAAGATATAGTTATATGCCTTCAGTGTTTGAGTTTGCAATGATTTCACTGTTTGGATGTGTTTTTCTATTTGTGTCTGTTTTGTGCGCATTCAGCAAGTATACGGCTGTTTTCAGATTTTTTTCAATTTTCTATTGTCCCGTAACATAAACCTCATGAATAAAGTTAACATCTTATAAGATATAGTTATATGCCGTCAGTGTTTGATTTTGCAATGATTTCACTGTTTGGATGTGTTTTTCTATTTGTGTCTGTTTTGTGCACATTCAGCAAGTATACGGCTGTTTTCTGATTTTTTTCAATTTTCTACTGTCCCATAACATAAACCTCACAAATAAAGTTAAAATCTCATAAGATATACTTCTGTAACCTCAGTGTTTGATTTTGCAATGATTTCACTGTTTGGATGTGTTTTTCTATGTGTGTCTGTGTTTGTGCACATTCAGCAATTACACGGCTGTTTTCTGATTTTTTTCAATTTTCTACTGTCCCATAACATAAACCTCACAAATAAAGTTAACATCTTATAAGATATACTTCTGTAACCTCAGTGTTTGATTTTGCAATGATTTCACTGTCTGGATGTGTTTTTCTATTTGTGTCTTTTGTTGTGCACATTCAGCAAGTATACAGCTGTTTTCTGATTTTTTTCAATTTTCTACTGTCCCATAACATAAACGTCACAAATAAAGTTAAAATCTTATAAGATATACTTCTGTAACCTCAGTGTTTGATTTTGCAATGATTTCACTGTTTGGATGTGTTTTTCTATTTGTGTCTGTTTTTGTGCACATTCAGCAAGTATACGGCTGTTTTCTGATTTTTTTGAATTTTCTACTGTCCCATAACATAAACCTCACAAATAAAGTTAAAATCTTGTAAGATATAGTTATATGCCTTCAGTGTTTGATTTTGCAATGATTTCACTGTTTGGATGTGTTTTTCTATGTGTGTCTGTGTTTGTGCACATTCAGCAAGTATATGGCTGTTTTCTGATTTTTTTGAATTTTCTACTGCCCTATAACATAAACCTCACAAATAAAGTTAAAATCTTATAAGATATAGTTATATGCCTTCAGTGTTTGAGTTTGCAATGATTTCACTGTTTGGATGTGTTTTTCTATTTGTGTCTGTTTTGTGCACATTCAGCAAGTATACGGCTGTTTTCTGATTTTTTTCAATTTTCTACTGTCCCATAACAAACCTCACAAATAAAGTTAACATCTTATAAGATATACTTCTGTAACCTCAGTGTTTGATTTTGCAATGATTTCACTGTTTGGATGTGTTTTTCTATTTGTGTCTGTGTTTGTGCACATTCAGCAAGTATACGGCTGTTTTCTGATTTTTTTCAATTTTCTACTGTCCCATAACATAAACCTCACAAATAAAGTTCAAATCTTATAAGATATAGTTATATGCCTTCAGTGTTTGATTTTGCAATGATTTCACTGTTTGGATGTGTTTTTCTATGTGTGTCTGTGTTTGTGCACATTCAGCAAGTATACGGCTGTTTTCTGATTTTTTTCAATTTTCTACTGTCCCATAACATAAACCTCACAAATACAGTTAACATCTTATAAGATATACTTCTGTAACCTCAGTGTTTGATTTTGCAATGATTTCACTGTTTGGATGTTTTTTTCTATTTGTGTCTGTTTTTGTGCACATTCAGCAAGTATACGGCTGTTTTCTGATTTTTTTCAATTTTCTACTGTCTCATAACATAAACCTCACAAATAAAGTTAAAATCTTATAAGATATAGTTATATGCCTTCAGTGTTTGATTTTGCAATGATTTCACTGTTTGGATGTGTTTTTCTATGTGTGTCTGTGTTTGTGCACATTCAGCAAGTATACAGCTGTTTTCTGTTTTTATTCAATTTTCTACTGTCCCATAACATAAACCTCACAAATAAAGTTAACATCTTATAAGATATACTTCTGTAACCTCAGTGTTTGATTTTGCAATGATTTCACTGTTTGGATGTGTTTTTCTATTTGTGTCTGTTTTTGTGCACATTCAGCAAGTATACGGCTGTTTTCTGATTTTTTTCAATTTTCTACTGTCCCATAACATAAACCTCACAAATAAAGTTAAAATCTTATAAGATATAGTTATATGCCTTCAGTGTTTGAGTTTGCAATGATTTCACTGTTTGGATGTGTTTTTCTATTTGTGTCTGTTTTGTGCGCATTCAGCAAGTATACGGCTGTTTTCAGATTTTTTTCAATTTTCTATTGTCCCGTAACATAAACCTCATGAATAAAGTTAACATCTTATAAGATATAGTTATATGCCGTCAGTGTTTGAGTTTGCAATGATTTCACTGTTTGGATGTGTTTTTCTATTTGTGTCTGTTTTGTGCGCATTCAGCAAGTATACGGCTGTTTTCAGATTTTTTTCAATTTTCTACTGTCCCATAACATAAACCTCACAAATAAAGTTAAAATCTCATAAGATATACTTCTGTAACCTCAGTGTTTGATTTTGCAATGATTTCACTGTTTGGATGTGTTTTTCTATGTGTGTCTGTGTTTGTGCACATTCAGCAATTACACGGCTGTTTTCTGATTTTTTTCAATTTTCTACTGTCCCATAACATAAACCTCACAAATAAAGTTAACATCTTATAAGATATACTTCTGTAACCTCAGTGTTTGATTTTGCAATGATTTCACTGTCTGGATGTGTTTTTCTATTTGTGTCTTTTGTTGTGCACATTCAGCAAGTATACAGCTGTTTTCTGATTTTTTTCAATTTTCTACTGTCCCATAACATAAACGTCACAAATAAAGTTAAAATCTTATAAGATATACTTCTGTAACCTCAGTGTTTGATTTTGCAATGATTTCACTGTTTGGATGTGTTTTTCTATTTGTTACTGTTCTGTGCACATTCAGCAAGTATACGGCTGTTTTCTGATTTTTTTCAATTTTCTACTGTCCCATAACATAAACCTCACAAATAAAGTTAACATCTTATAAGATATACTTCTGTAACCTCAGTGTTTGATTTTGCAATGATTTGACTGTTTGGATGTGTTTTTCTATTTGTGTCTGTTTTTGTGCACATTCAGCAAGTATACGGCTGTTTTCTGATTTTTTTCAATTTTCTACTGTCCCATAACATAAACCTCACAAATAAAGTTAAAATCTTATAAGATATAGTTATATGCCGTCAGTGTTTGATTTTGCAATGATTTCACTGTTTGGATGTGTTTTTCTATTTGTGTCTGTTTTGTGCACATTCAGCAAGTATACGGCTGTTTTCTGATTTTTTTCAATTTTCTACTGTCCCATAACATAAACCTCACAAATAAAGTTAAAATCTCATAAGATATACTTCTGTAACCTCAGTGTTTGATTTTGCAATGATTTCACTGTTTGGATGTGTTTTTCTATGTGTGTCTGTGTTTGTGCACATTCAGCAATTACACGGCTGTTTTCTGATTTTTTTCAATTTTCTACTGTCCCATAACAAAAACCTCACAAATAAAGTTAACATCTTATAAGATATACTTCTGTAACCTCAGTGTTTGATTTTGCAATGATTTCACTGTTTGGATGTGTTTTTCTATTTGTGTCTGTTTTTGTGCACATTCAGCAAGTATACGGCTGTTTTCTGATTTTTTTGAATTTTCTACTGTCCCATAACATAAACCTCACAAATAAAGTTAAAATCTTATAAGATATAGTTATATGCCTTCAGTGTTTGATTTTGCAATGATTTCACTGTTTGGATGTGTTTTTCTATGTGTGTCTGTGTTTGTGCACATTCAGCAAGTATATGGCTGTTTTCTGATTTTTTTGAATTTTCTACTGTCCTATAACATAAACCTCACAAATAAAGTTAAAATCTTATAAGATATAGTTATATGCCTTCAGTGTTTGAGTTTGCAATGATTTCACTGTTTGGATGTGTTTTTCTATTTGTGTCTGTTTTGTGCACATTCAGCAAGTATACGGCTGTTTTCTGATTTTTTTCAATTTTCTACTGTCCCATAACAAACCTCACAAATAAAGTTAACATCTTATAAGATATACTTCTGTAACCTCAGTGTTTGATTTTGCAATGATTTCACTGTTTGGATGTGTTTTTCTATTTGTGTCTGTGTTTGTGCACATTCAGCAAGTATACGGCTGTTTTCTGATTTTTTTCAATTTTCTACTGTCCCATAACATAAACCTCACAAATAAAGTTAAAATCTTATAAGATATAGTTATATGCCTTCAGTGTTTGATTTTGCAATGATTTCACTGTTTGGATGTGTTTTTCTATGTGTGTCTGTGTTTGTGCACATTCAGCAAGTATACGGCTGTTTTCTGATTTTTTTCAATTTTCTACTGTCCCATAACATAAACCTCACAAATACAGTTAACATCTTATAAGATATACTTCTGTAACCTCAGTGTTTGATTTTGCAATGATTTCACTGTTTGGATGTTTTTTTCTATTTGTGTCTGTTTTTGTGCACATTCAGCAAGTATACGGCTGTTTTCTGATTTTTTTCAATTTTCTACTGTCCCATAACATAAACCTCACAAATAAAGTTAAAATCTTATAAGATATAGTTATATGCCTTCAGTGTTTGATTTTGCAATGATTTCACTGTTTGGATGTGTTTTTCTATGTGTGTCTGTGTTTGTGCACATTCAGCAAGTATACCGCTGTTTTCTGATTTTTTTCAATTTTCTACTGTCCCATAACATAAACGTCACAAATAAAGTTAAAATCTTATAAGATATACTTCTGTAACCTCAGTGTTTGATTTTGCAATGATTTCACTGTTTGGATGTGTTTTTCTATTTGTGTCTGTTTTGTGCACATTCAGCAAGTATACGGCTGTTTTCTGATTTTTTTCAATTTTCTACTGTCCCATAACATAAACCTCACAAATAAAGTTAACATCTTATAAGATATACTTCTGTAACCTCAGTGTTTGATTTTGCAATGATTTGACTGTTTGGATGTGTTTTTCTATGTGTTTCTGTTTTTGTGCACATTCAGCAAGTATACGGCTGTTTTCTGATTTTTTTCAATTTTCTACTGTCCCATAACATAAACCTCACAAATAAAGTTAAAATCTTATAAGATATAGTTATATGCCGTCAGTGTTTGATTTTGCAATGATTTCACTGTTTGGATGTGTTTTTCTATTTGTGTCTGTTTTGTGCACATTCAGCAAGTATACGGCTGTTTTCAGATTTTTTTCAATTTTCTATTGTCCCGTAACATAAACCTCATGAATAAAGTTAACATCTTATAAGATATACTTCTGTAACCTCAGTGTTTGATTTTGCAATGATTTCACTGTCTGGATGTGTTTTTCTATTTGTGTCTTTTGTTGTGCACATTCAGCAAGTATACAGCTGTTTTCTGATTTTTTTCAATTTTCTACTGTCCCATAACATAAACGTCACAAATAAAGTTAAAATCTTATAAGATATACTTCTGTAACCTCAGTGTTTGATTTTGCAATGATTTCACTGTTTGGATGTGTTTTTCTATTTGTTACTGTTCTGTGCACATTCAGCAAGTATACGGCTGTTTTCTGATTTTTTTCAATTTTCTACTGTCCCATAACATAAACCTCACAAATAAAGTTAACATCTTATAAGATATACTTCTGTAACCTCAGTGTTTGATTTTGCAATGATTTGACTGTTTGGATGTGTTTTTCTATTTGTGTCTGTTTTTGTGCACATTCAGCAAGTATACGGCTGTTTTCTGATTTTTTTCAATTTTCTACTGTCCCATAACATAAACCTCACAAATAAAGTTAAAATCTTATAAGATATAGTTATATGCCGTCAGTGTTTGATTTTGCAATGATTTCACTGTTTGGATGTGTTTTTCTATTTGTGTCTGTTTTGTGCACATTCAGCAAGTATACGGCTGTTTTCTGATTTTTTTCAATTTTCTACTGTCCCATAACATAAACCTCACAAATAAAGTTAAAATCTCATAAGATATACTTCTGTAACCTCAGTGTTTGATTTTGCAATGATTTCACTGTTTGGATGTGTTTTTCTATGTGTGTCTGTTTTGTGCACATTCAGCAAGTATACGGCTGTTTTCTGATTTTTTTCAATTTTCTACTGTCCCATAACATAAACCTCACAAATAAAGTTAAAATCTTATAAGATATAGTTATATGCCTTCAGTGTTTGATTTTGCAATGATTTCACTGTTTGGATGTGTTTTTCTCTTTGTGTCTGTTTTTGTGCACATTCAGCAAGTATACGGCTGTTTTCTGATTTTTTTCAATTTTCTACTGTCTCATAACATAAACCTCACAAATAAAGTTAAAATCTTATAAGATATAGTTATATGCCTTCAGTGTTTGATTTTGCAATGATTTCACTGTTTGGATGTGTTTTTCTATGTGTGTCTGTGTTTGTGCACATTCAGCAAGTATACAGCTGTTTTCTGTTTTTATTCAATTTTCTACTGTCCCATAACATAAACCTCACAAATAAAGTTAACATCTTATAAGATATACTTCTGTAACCTCAGTGTTTGATTTTGCAATGATTTCACTGTTTGGATGTGTTTTTCTATTTGTGTCTGTTTTTGTGCACATTCAGCAAGTATACGGCTGTTTTCTGATTTTTTTCAATTTTCTACTGTCCCATAACATAAACCTCACAAATAAAGTTAAAATCTTATAAGATATAGTTATATGCCGTCAGTGTTTGATTTTGCAATGATTTCACTGTTTGGATGTGTTTTTCTATTTGTGTCTGTTTTGTGCACATTCAGCAAGTATACGGCTGTTTTCAGATTTTTTTCAATTTTCTATTGTCCCGTAACATAAACCTCATGAATAAAGTTAACATCTTATAAGATATACTTCTGTAACCTCAGTGTTTGATTTTGCAATGATTTCACTGTCTGGATGTGTTTTTCTATTTGTGTCTTTTGTTGTGCACATTCAGCAAGTATACAGCTGTTTTCTGATTTTTTTCAATTTTCTACTGTCCCATAACATAAACGTCACAAATAAAGTTAAAATCTTATAAGATATACTTCTGTAACCTCAGTGTTTGATTTTGCAATGATTTCACTGTTTGGATGTGTTTTTCTATTTGTTACTGTTCTGTGCACATTCAGCAAGTATACGGCTGTTTTCTGATTTTTTTCAATTTTCTACTGTCCCATAACATAAACCTCACAAATAAAGTTAACATCTTATAAGATATACTTCTGTAACCTCAGTGTTTGATTTTGCAATGATTTGACTGTTTGGATGTGTTTTTCTATTTGTGTCTGTTTTGTGCACATTCAGCAAGTATACGGCTGTTTTCTGATTTTTTTCAATTTTCTACTGTCCCATAACAAACCTCACAAATAAAGTTAACATCTTATAAGATATACTTCTGTAACCTCAGTGTTTGATTTTGCAATGATTTCACTGTTTGGATGTGTTTTTCTATTTGTGTCTGTGTTTGTGCACATTCAGCAAGTATACGGCTGTTTTCTGATTTTTTTCAATTTTCTACTGTCCCATAACATAAACCTCACAAATAAAGTTCAAATCTTATAAGATATAGTTATATGCCTTCAGTGTTTGATTTTGCAATGATTTCACTGTTTGGATGTGTTTTTCTATGTGTGTCTGTGTTTGTGCACATTCAGCAAGTATACGGCTGTTTTCTGATTTTTTTCAATTTTCTACTGTCCCATAACATAAACCTCACAAATACAGTTAACATCTTATAAGATATACTTCTGTAACCTCAGTGTTTGATTTTGCAATGATTTCACTGTTTGGATGTTTTTTTCTATTTGTGTCTGTTTTTGTGCACATTCAGCAAGTATACGGCTGTTTTCTGATTTTTTTCAATTTTCTACTGTCTCATAACATAAACCTCACAAATAAAGTTAAAATCTTATAAGATATAGTTATATGCCTTCAGTGTTTGATTTTGCAATGATTTCACTGTTTGGATGTGTTTTTCTATGTGTGTCTGTGTTTGTGCACATTCAGCAAGTATACAGCTGTTTTCTGTTTTTATTCAATTTTCTACTGTCCCATAACATAAACCTCACAAATAAAGTTAACATCTTATAAGATATACTTCTGTAACCTCAGTGTTTGATTTTGCAATGATTTGACTGTTTGGATGTGTTTTTCTATTTGTGTCTGTTTTTGTGCACATTCAGCAAGTATATGGCTGTTTTCTGATTTTTTTCAATTTTCTACTGTCCCATAACATAAACCTCACAAATAAAGTTAAAATCTTATAAGATATAGTTATATGCCGTCAGTGTTTGATTTTGCAATGATTTCACTGTTTGGATGTGTTTTTCTATTTGTGTCTGTTTTGTGCACATTCAGCAAGTATACGGCTGTTTTCTGATTTTTTTGAATTTTCTACTGTCCCATAACATAAACCTCACAAATAAAGTTAAAATCTTATAAGATATAGTTATTTATCCTCAGTGTTTGATTTTGCAATGATTTCACTGTTTGGATGTGTTTTTCTATTTGTGTCTGTTTTGTGCGCATTCAGCAAGTATACGGCTGTTTTCTGATTTTTTTCAATTTTCTACTGTCCCATAACATAAACCTCACAAATAAAGTTAACATCTTATAAGATATAGTTATATGCCTTCAGTGTTTGATTTTGCAATGATTTCACTGTTTGGATGTGTTTTTCTATTTGTGTCTTTTGTTGTGCACATTCAGCAAGTATACGGCTGTTTTCTGATTTTTTTCAATTTTCTACTGTCCCATAACATAAACCTCACAAATAAAGTTAAAATCTCATAATATATACTTCTGTAACCTCAGTGTTTGATTTTGCAATGATTTCACTGTTTGGATGTGTTTTTCTATGTGTGTCTGTGTTTGTGCACATTCAGCAATTACACGGCTGTTTTCTGATTTTTTTCAATTTTCTACTGTCCCATAACATAAACCTCACAAATAAAGTTAACATCTTATAAGATATACTTCTGTAACCTCAGTGTTTGATTTTGCAATGATTTCACTGTTTGGATGTGTTTTTCTATTTGTGTCTGTTTTTGTGCACATTCAGCAAGTATACGGCTGTTTTCTGATTTTTTTGAATTTTCTACTGTCCCATAACATAAACCTCACAAATAAAGTTAAAATCTTATAAGATATAGTTATATGCCTTCAGTGTTTGATTTTGCAATGATTTCACTGTTTGGATGTGTTTTTCTATGTGTGTCTGTGTTTGTGCACATTCAGCAAGTATATGGCTGTTTTCTGATTTTTTTGAATTTTCTACTGTCCTATAACATAAACCTCACAAATAAAGTTAAAATCTTATAAGATATAGTTATATGCCTTCAGTGTTTGAGTTTGCAATGATTTCACTGTTTGGATGTGTTTTTCTATTTGTGTCTGTTTTGTGCACATTCAGCAAGTATACGGCTGTTTTCTGATTTTTTTCAATTTTCTACTGTCCCATAACAAACCTCACAAATAAAGTTAACATCTTATAAGATATACTTCTGTACCCTCAGTGTTTGATTTCGCAATGATTTCACTGTTTGGATGTGTTTTTCTATTTGTGTCTGTTTTTGTGCACATTCAGCAAGTATACGGCTGTTTTCTGATTTTTTTGAATTTTCTACTGTCCCATAACATAAACCTCACAAATAAAGTTAAAATCTTATAAGATATAGTTATATGCCTTCAGTGTTTGATTTTGCAATGATTTCACTGTTTGGATGTGTTTTTCTATGTGTGTCTGTGTTTGTGCACATTCAGCAAGTATACGGCTGTTTTCTGATTTTTTTCAATTTTCTACTGTCCCATAACATAAACCTCACAAATAAAGTTAACATCTTATAAGATATACTTCTGTAACCTCAGTGTTTGATTTTGCAATGATTTCACTGTTTGGATGTGTTTTTCTATTTGTGTCTGTTTTGTGCACATTCAGCAAGTATACGGCTGTTTTCTGATTTTTTTCAATTTTCTACTGTCCCATAACAAACCTCACAAATAAAGTTAACATCTTATAAGATATACTTCTGTAACCTCAGTGTTTGATTTTGCAATGATATCACTGTTTGGATGTGTTTTTCTATTTGTGTCTGTTTTTGTGCACATTCAGCAAGTATACGGCTGTTTTCTGATTTTTTTGAATTTTCTACTGTCCCATAACATAAACCTCACAAATAAAGTTAAAATCTTATAAGATATAGTTATATGCCTTCAGTGTTTGATTTTGCAATGATTTCACTGTTTGGATGTGTTTTTCTATGTGTGTCTGTGTTTGTGCACATTCAGCAAGTATACGGCTGTTTTCTGATTTTTTTCAATTTTCTACTGTCCCATAACATAAACCTCACAAATAAAGTTAAAATCTTATAAGATATAGTTATATGCCTTCAGTGTTTGATTTTGCAATGATTTCACTGTTTGGATGTGTTTTTCTATGTGTGTCTGTGTTTGTGCACATTCAGCAAGTATACGGCTGTTTTCTGATTTTTTTCAATTTTCTACTGTCCCATAACATAAACCTCACAAATAAAGTTAAAATCTTATAAGATATAGTTATATGCCTTCAGTGTTTGATTTTGCAATGATTTCACTGTTTGGATGTGTTTTTCTATGTGTGTCTGTGTTTGTGCACATTCAGCAAGTATACGGCTGTTTTCTGATTTTTTTCAATTTTCTACTGTCCCATAACATAAACCTCACAAATACAGTTAACATCTTATAAGATATACTTCTGTAACCTCAGTGTTTGATTTTGCAATGATTTCACTGTTTGGATGTGTTTTTCTATTTGTGTCTTTTGTTGTGCACATTCAGCAAGTATCGACTGTTTTCTGATTTTTTTTCAATTTTCTACTGTCCCATAACATAAACCTCACAAATAAAGTTAACATCTTATAAGATATACTTCTGTACCCTCAGTGTTTGATTTTGCAATGATTTCACTGTTTGGATGTGTTTTTCTATTTGTGTCTGTTTTTGTGCACATTCAGCAAGTATACGGCTGTTTTCTGATTTTTTTCAATTTTCTACTGTCCCATAACATAAACCTCACAAATAAAGTTAAAATCTTATAAGATATAGTTATATGCCGTCAGTGTTTGATTTTGCAATGATTTCACTGTTTGGATGTGTTTTTCTATTTGTGTCTGTTTTGTGCACATTCAGCAAGTATACGGCTGTTTTCAGATTTTTTTCAATTTTCTATTGTCCCGTAACATAAACCTCATGAATAAAGTTAACATCTTATAAGATATACTTCTGTAACCTCAGTGTTTGATTTTGCAATGATTTCACTGTCTGGATGTGTTTTTCTATTTGTGTCTTTTGTTGTGCACATTCAGCAAGTATACAGCTGTTTTCTGATTTTTTTCAATTTTCTACTGTCCCATAACATAAACGTCACAAATAAAGTTAAAATCTTATAAGATATACTTCTGTAACCTCAGTGTTTGATTTTGCAATGATTTCACTGTTTGGATGTGTTTTTCTATTTGTTACTGTTCTGTGCACATTCAGCAAGTATACGGCTGTTTTCTGATTTTTTTCAATTTTCTACTGTCCCATAACATAAACCTCACAAATAAAGTTAACATCTTATAAGATATACTTCTGTAACCTCAGTGTTTGATTTTGCAATGATTTGACTGTTTGGATGTGTTTTTCTATTTGTGTCTGTTTTTGTGCACATTCAGCAAGTATACGGCTGTTTTCTGATTTTTTTCAATTTTCTACTGTCTCATAACATAAACCTCACAAATAAAGTTAAAATCTTATAAGATATAGTTATATGCCTTCAGTGTTTGATTTTGCAATGATTTCACTGTTTGGATGTGTTTTTCTATGTGTGTCTGTGTTTGTGCACATTCAGCAAGTATACAGCTGTTTTCTGTTTTTATTCAATTTTCTACTGTCCCATAACATAAACCTCACAAATAAAGTTAACATCTTATAAGATATACTTCTGTAACCTCAGTGTTTGATTTTGCAATGATTTGACTGTTTGGATGTGTTTTTCTATTTGTGTCTGTTTTTGTGCACATTCAGCAAGTATACGGCTGTTTTCTGATTTTTTTCAATTTTCTACTGTCCCATAACATAAACCTCACAAATAAAGTTAAAATCTTATAAGATATAGTTATATGCCGTCAGTGTTTGATTTTGCAATGATTTCACTGTTTGGATGTGTTTTTCTATTTGTGTCTGTTTTGTGCACATTCAGCAAGTATACGGCTGTTTTCTGATTTTTTTGAATTTTCTACTGTCCCATAACATAAACCTCACAAATAAAGTTAAAATCTTATAAGATATAGTTATTTATCCTCAGTGTTTGATTTTGCAATGATTTCACTGTTTGGATGTGTTTTTCTATTTGTGTCTGTTTTGTGCGCATTCAGCAAGTATACGGCTGTTTTCTGATTTTTTTCAATTTTCTACTGTCCCATAACATAAACCTCACAAATAAAGTTAACATCTTATAAGATATAGTTATATGCCTTCAGTGTTTGATTTTGCAATGATTTCACTGTTTGGATGTGTTTTTCTATTTGTGTCTTTTGTTGTGCACATTCAGCAAGTATACGGCTGTTTTCTGATTTTTTTCAATTTTCTACTGTCCCATAACATAAACCTCACAAATAAAGTTAAAATCTCATAATATATACTTCTGTAACCTCAGTGTTTGATTTTGCAATGATTTCACTGTTTGGATGTGTTTTTCTATGTGTGTCTGTGTTTGTGCACATTCAGCAATTACACGGCTGTTTTCTGATTTTTTTCAATTTTCTACTGTCCCATAACATAAACCTCACAAATAAAGTTAACATCTTATAAGATATACTTCTGTAACCTCAGTGTTTGATTTTGCAATGATTTCACTGTTTGGATGTGTTTTTCTATTTGTGTCTGTTTTTGTGCACATTCAGCAAGTATACGGCTGTTTTCTGATTTTTTTGAATTTTCTACTGTCCCATAACATAAACCTCACAAATAAAGTTAAAATCTTATAAGATATAGTTATATGCCTTCAGTGTTTGATTTTGCAATGATTTCACTGTTTGGATGTGTTTTTCTATGTGTGTCTGTGTTTGTGCACATTCAGCAAGTATATGGCTGTTTTCTGATTTTTTTGAATTTTCTACTGTCCTATAACATAAACCTCACAAATAAAGTTAAAATCTTATAAGATATAGTTATATGCCTTCAGTGTTTGAGTTTGCAATGATTTCACTGTTTGGATGTGTTTTTCTATGTGTGTCTGTGTTTGTGCACATTCAGCAAGTATACGGCTGTTTTCTGATTTTTTTCAATTTTCTACTGTCCCATAACATAAACCTCACAAATAAAGTTAACATCTTATAAGATATACTTCTGTAACCTCAGTGTTTGATTTTGCAATGATTTCACTGTTTGGATGTGTTTTTCTATTTGTGTCTGTTTTGTGCACATTCAGCAAGTATACGGCTGTTTTCTGATTTTTTTCAATTTTCTACTGTCCCATAACAAACCTCACAAATAAAGTTAACATCTTATAAGATATACTTCTGTAACCTCAGTGTTTGATTTTGCAATGATATCACTGTTTGGATGTGTTTTTCTATTTGTGTCTGTTTTTGTGCACATTCAGCAAGTATACGGCTGTTTTCTGATTTTTTTGAATTTTCTACTGTCCCATAACATAAACCTCACAAATAAAGTTAAAATCTTATAAGATATAGTTATATGCCTTCAGTGTTTGATTTTGCAATGATTTCACTGTTTGGATGTGTTTTTCTATGTGTGTCTGTGTTTGTGCACATTCAGCAAGTATACGGCTGTTTTCTGATTTTTTTCAATTTTCTACTGTCCCATAACATAAACCTCACAAATAAAGTTAAAATCTTATAAGATATAGTTATATGCCTTCAGTGTTTGATTTTGCAATGATTTCACTGTTTGGATGTGTTTTTCTATGTGTGTCTGTGTTTGTGCACATTCAGCAAGTATACGGCTGTTTTCTGATTTTTTTCAATTTTCTACTGTCCCATAACATAAACCTCACAAATACAGTTAACATCTTATAAGATATACTTCTGTAACCTCAGTGTTTGATTTTGCAATGATTTCACTGTTTGGATGTGTTTTTCTATTTGTGTCTTTTGTTGTGCACATTCAGCAAGTATCGACTGTTTTCTGATTTTTTTTCAATTTTCTACTGTCCCATAACATAAACCTCACAAATAAAGTTAACATCTTATAAGATATACTTCTGTACCCTCAGTGTTTGATTTTGCAATGATTTCACTGTTTGGATGTGTTTTTCTATTTGTGTCTGTTTTTGTGCACATTCAGCAAGTATACGGCTGTTTTCTGATTTTTTTCAATTTTCTACTGTCCCATAACATAAACCTCACAAATAAAGTTAAAATCTTATAAGATATAGTTATATGCCGTCAGTGTTTGATTTTGCAATGATTTCACTGTCTGGATGTGTTTTTCTATTTGTGTCTTTTGTTGTGCACATTCAGCAAGTATACAGCTGTTTTCTGATTTTTTTCAATTTTCTACTGTCCCATAACATAAACGTCACAAATAAAGTTAAAATCTTATAAGATATACTTCTGTAACCTCAGTGTTTGATTTTGCAATGATTTCACTGTTTGGATGTGTTTTTCTATTTGTTACTGTTCTGTGCACATTCAGCAAGTATACGGCTGTTTTCTGATTTTTTTCAATTTTCTACTGTCCCATAACATAAACCTCACAAATAAAGTTAACATCTTATAAGATATACTTCTGTAACCTCAGTGTTTGATTTTGCAATGATTTGACTGTTTGGATGTGTTTTTCTATTTGTGTCTGTTTTTGTGCACATTCAGCAAGTATACGGCTGTTTTCTGATTTTTTTCAATTTTCTACTGTCCCATAACATAAACCTCACAAATAAAGTTAAAATCTTATAAGATATAGTTATATGCCGTCAGTGTTTGATTTTGCAATGATTTCACTGTTTGGATGTGTTTTTCTATTTGTGTCTGTTTTGTGCACATTCAGCAAGTATACGGCTGTTTTCTGATTTTTTTCAATTTTCTACTGTCCCATAACATAAACCTCACAAATAAAGTTAAAATCTCATAAGATATACTTCTGTAACCTCAGTGTTTGATTTTGCAATGATTTCACTGTTTGGATGTGTTTTTCTATGTGTGTCTGTGTTTGTGCACATTCAGCAATTACACGGCTGTTTTCAGATTTTTTTCAATTTTCTACTGTCCCATAACATAAACCTCACAAATAAAGTTAACATCTTATAAGATATACTTCTGTAACCTCAGTGTTTGATTTTGCAATGATTTCACTGTTTGGATGTGTTTTTCTATTTGTGTCTGTTTTTGTGCACATTCAGCAAGTATACGGCTGTTTTCTGATTTTTTTGAATTTTCTACTGTCCCATAACATAAACCTCACAAATAAAGTTAACATCTTATAAGATATACTTCTGTAACCTCAGTGTTTGATTTTGCAATGATTTGACTGTTTGGATGTGTTTTTCTATTTGTGTCTGTTTTTGTGCACATTCAGCAAGTATACGGCTGTTTTCTGATTTTTTTCAATTTTCTACTGTCTCATAACATAAACCTCACAAATAAAGTTAAAATCTTATAAGATATAGTTATATGCCTTCAGTGTTTGATTTTGCAATGATTTCACTGTTTGGATGTGTTTTTCTATGTGTGTCTGTGTTTGTGCACATTCAGCAAGTATACAGCTGTTTTCTGTTTTTATTCAATTTTCTACTGTCCCATAACATAAACCTCACAAATAAAGTTAACATCTTATAAGATATACTTCTGTAACCTCAGTGTTTGATTTTGCAATGATTTGACTGTTTGGATGTGTTTTTCTATTTGTGTCTGTTTTTGTGCACATTCAGCAAGTATACGGCTGTTTTCTGATTTTTTTCAATTTTCTACTGTCCCATAACATAAACCTCACAAATAAAGTTAAAATCTTATAAGATATAGTTATATGCCGTCAGTGTTTGATTTTGCAATGATTTCACTGTTTGGATGTGTTTTTCTATTTGTGTCTGTTTTGTGCACATTCAGCAAGTATACGGCTGTTTTCTGATTTTTTTGAATTTTCTACTGTCCCATAACATAAACCTCACAAATAAAGTTAAAATCTTATAAGATATAGTTATTTATCCTCAGTGTTTGATTTTGCAATGATTTCACTGTTTGGATGTGTTTTTCTATTTGTGTCTGTTTTGTGCGCATTCAGCAAGTATACGGCTGTTTTCTGATTTTTTTCAATTTTCTACTGTCCCATAACATAAACCTCACAAATAAAGTTAACATCTTATAAGATATAGTTATATGCCTTCAGTGTTTGATTTTGCAATGATTTCACTGTTTGGATGTGTTTTTCTATTTGTGTCTTTTGTTGTGCACATTCAGCAAGTATACGGCTGTTTTCTGATTTTTTTCAATTTTCTACTGTCCCATAACATAAACCTCACAAATAAAGTTAAAATCTCATAATATATACTTCTGTAACCTCAGTGTTTGATTTTGCAATGATTTCACTGTTTGGATGTGTTTTTCTATGTGTGTCTGTGTTTGTGCACATTCAGCAATTACACGGCTGTTTTCTGATTTTTTTCAATTTTCTACTGTCCCATAACATAAACCTCACAAATAAAGTTAACATCTTATAAGATATACTTCTGTAACCTCAGTGTTTGATTTTGCAATGATTTCACTGTTTGGATGTGTTTTTCTATTTGTGTCTGTTTTTGTGCACATTCAGCAAGTATACGGCTGTTTTCTGATTTTTTTGAATTTTCTACTGTCCCATAACATAAACCTCACAAATAAAGTTAAAATCTTATAAGATATAGTTATATGCCTTCAGTGTTTGATTTTGCAATGATTTCACTGTTTGGATGTGTTTTTCTATGTGTGTCTGTGTTTGTGCACATTCAGCAAGTATATGGCTGTTTTCTGATTTTTTTGAATTTTCTACTGTCCTATAACATAAACCTCACAAATAAAGTTAAAATCTTATAAGATATAGTTATATGCCTTCAGTGTTTGAGTTTGCAATGATTTCACTGTTTGGATGTGTTTTTCTATTTGTGTCTGTTTTGTGCACATTCAGCAAGTATACGGCTGTTTTCTGATTTTTTTCAATTTTCTACTGTCCCATAACAAACCTCACAAATAAAGTTAACATCTTATAAGATATACTTATGTAACCTCAGTGTTTGATTTCGCAATGATTTCACTGTTTGGATGTGTTTTTCTATTTGTGTCTGTTTTTGTGCACATTCAGCAAGTATACGGCTGTTTTCTGATTTTTTTGAATTTTCTACTGTCCCATAACATAAACCTCACAAATAAAGTTAAAATCTTATAAGATATAGTTATATGCCTTCAGTGTTTGATTTTGCAATGATTTCACTGTTTGGATGTGTTTTTCTATGTGTGTCTGTGTTTGTGCACATTCAGCAAGTATACGGCTGTTTTCTGATTTTTTTCAATTTTCTACTGTCCCATAACATAAACCTCACAAATAAAGTTAACATCTTATAAGATATACTTCTGTAACCTCAGTGTTTGATTTTGCAATGATTTCACTGTTTGGATGTGTTTTTCTATTTGTGTCTGTTTTGTGCACATTCAGCAAGTATACGGCTGTTTTCTGATTTTTTTCAATTTTCTACTGTCCCATAACAAACCTCACAAATAAAGTTAACATCTTATAAGATATACTTCTGTAACCTCAGTGTTTGATTTTGCAATGATATCACTGTTTGGATGTGTTTTTCTATTTGTGTCTGTTTTTGTGCACATTCAGCAAGTATACGGCTGTTTTCTGATTTTTTTGAATTTTCTACTGTCCCATAACATAAACCTCACAAATAAAGTTAAAATCTTATAAGATATAGTTATATGCCTTCAGTGTTTGATTTTGCAATGATTTCACTGTTTGGATGTGTTTTTCTATGTGTGTCTGTGTTTGTGCACATTCAGCAAGTATACGGCTGTTTTCTGATTTTTTTCAATTTTCTACTGTCCCATAACATAAACCTCACAAATAAAGTTAAAATCTTATAAGATATAGTTATATGCCTTCAGTGTTTGATTTTGCAATGATTTCACTGTTTGGATGTGTTTTTCTATGTGTGTCTGTGTTTGTGCACATTCAGCAAGTATACGGCTGTTTTCTGATTTTTTTCAATTTTCTACTGTCCCATAACATAAACCTCACAAATACAGTTAACATCTTATAAGATATACTTCTGTAACCTCAGTGTTTGATTTTGCAATGATTTCACTGTTTGGATGTGTTTTTCTATTTGTGTCTTTTGTTGTGCACATTCAGCAAGTATCGACTGTTTTCTGATTTTTTTTCAATTTTCTACTGTCCCATAACATAAACCTCACAAATAAAGTTAACATCTTATAAGATATACTTCTGTACCCTCAGTGTTTGATTTTGCAATGATTTCACTGTTTGGATGTGTTTTTCTATTTGTGTCTGTTTTTGTGCACATTCAGCAAGTATACGGCTGTTTTCTGATTTTTTTCAATTTTCTACTGTCCCATAACATAAACCTCACAAATAAAGTTAAAATCTTATAAGATATAGTTATATGCCGTCAGTGTTTGATTTTGCAATGATTTCACTGTCTGGATGTGTTTTTCTATTTGTGTCTTTTGTTGTGCACATTCAGCAAGTATACAGCTGTTTTCTGATTTTTTTCAATTTTCTACTGTCCCATAACATAAACGTCACAAATAAAGTTAAAATCTTATAAGATATACTTCTGTAACCTCAGTGTTTGATTTTGCAATGATTTCACTGTTTGGATGTGTTTTTCTATTTGTTACTGTTCTGTGCACATTCAGCAAGTATACGGCTGTTTTCTGATTTTTTTCAATTTTCTACTGTCCCATAACATAAACCTCACAAATAAAGTTAACATCTTATAAGATATACTTCTGTAACCTCAGTGTTTGATTTTGCAATGATTTGACTGTTTGGATGTGTTTTTCTATTTGTGTCTGTTTTTGTGCACATTCAGCAAGTATACGGCTGTTTTCTGATTTTTTTCAATTTTCTACTGTCCCATAACATAAACCTCACAAATAAAGTTAAAATCTTATAAGATATAGTTATATGCCGTCAGTGTTTGATTTTGCAATGATTTCACTGTTTGGATGTGTTTTTCTATTTGTGTCTGTTTTGTGCACATTCAGCAAGTATACGGCTGTTTTCTGATTTTTTTCAATTTTCTACTGTCCCATAACATAAACCTCACAAATAAAGTTAAAATCTCATAAGATATACTTCTGTAACCTCAGTGTTTGATTTTGCAATGATTTCACTGTTTGGATGTGTTTTTCTATGTGTGTCTGTGTTTGTGCACATTCAGCAATTACACGGCTGTTTTCTGATTTTTTTCAATTTTCTACTGTCCCATAACATAAACCTCACAAATAAAGTTAACATCTTATAAGATATACTTCTGTAACCTCAGTGTTTGATTTTGCAATGATTTCACTGTTTGGATGTGTTTTTCTATTTGTGTCTGTTTTTGTGCACATTCAGCAAGTATACGGCTGTTTTCTGATTTTTTTGAATTTTCTACTGTCCCATAACATAAACCTCACAAATAAAGTTAAAATCTTATAAGATATAGTTATATGCCTTCAGTGTTTGATTTTGCAATGATTTCACTGTTTGGATGTGTTTTTCTATGTGTGTCTGTGTTTGTGCACATTCAGCAAGTATATGGCTGTTTTCTGATTTTTTTGAATTTTCTACTGCCCTATAACATAAACCTCACAAATAAAGTTAAAATCTTATAAGATATAGTTATATGCCTTCAGTGTTTGAGTTTGCAATGATTTCACTGTTTGGATGTGTTTTTCTATTTGTGTCTGTGTTTGTGCACATTCAGCAAGTATACGGCTGTTTTCTGATTTTTTTCAATTTTCTACTGTCCCATAACATAAACCTCACAAATAAAGTTCAAATCTTATAAGATATAGTTATATGCCTTCAGTGTTTGATTTTGCAATGATTTCACTGTTTGGATGTGTTTTTCTATGTGTGTCTGTGTTTGTGCACATTCAGCAAGTATACGGCTGTTTTCTGATTTTTTTCAATTTTCTACTGTCCCATAACATAAACCTCACAAATACAGTTAACATCTTATAAGATATACTTCTGTAACCTCAGTGTTTGATTTTGCAATGATTTCACTGTTTGGATGTTTTTTTCTATTTGTGTCTGTTTTTGTGCACATTCAGCAAGTATACGGCTGTTTTCTGATTTTTTTCAATTTTCTACTGTCTCATAACATAAACCTCACAAATAAAGTTAAAATCTTATAAGATATAGTTATATGCCTTCAGTGTTTGATTTTGCAATGATTTCACTGTTTGGATGTGTTTTTCTATGTGTGTCTGTGTTTGTGCACATTCAGCAAGTATACAGCTGTTTTCTGTTTTTATTCAATTTTCTACTGTCCCATAACATAAACCTCACAAATAAAGTTAACATCTTATAAGATATACTTCTGTAACCTCAGTGTTTGATTTTGCAATGATTTGACTGTTTGGATGTGTTTTTCTATTTGTGTCTGTTTTTGTGCACATTCAGCAAGTATACGGCTGTTTTCTGATTTTTTTCAATTTTCTACTGTCCCATAACATAAACCTCACAAATAAAGTTAAAATCTTATAAGATATAGTTATATGCCGTCAGTGTTTGATTTTGCAATGATTTCACTGTTTGGATGTGTTTTTCTATTTGTGTCTGTTTTGTGCACATTCAGCAAGTATACGGCTGTTTTCTGATTTTTTTGAATTTTCTACTGTCCCATAACATAAACCTCACAAATAAAGTTAAAATCTTATAAGATATAGTTATTTATCCTCAGTGTTTGATTTTGCAATGATTTCACTGTTTGGATGTGTTTTTCTATTTGTGTCTGTTTTGTGCGCATTCAGCAAGTATACGGCTGTTTTCTGATTTTTTTCAATTTTCTACTGTCCCATAACATAAACCTCACAAATAAAGTTAAAATCTCATAATATATACTTCTGTAACCTCAGTGTTTGATTTTGCAATGATTTCACTGTTTGGATGTGTTTTTCTATGTGTGTCTGTGTTTGTGCACATTCAGCAATTACACGGCTGTTTTCTGATTTTTTTCAATTTTCTACTGTCCCATAACATAAACCTCACAAATAAAGTTAACATCTTATAAGATATACTTCTGTAACCTCAGTGTTTGATTTTGCAATGATTTCACTGTTTGGATGTGTTTTTCTATTTGTGTCTGTTTTTGTGCACATTCAGCAAGTATACGGCTGTTTTCTGATTTTTTTGAATTTTCTACTGTCCCATAACATAAACCTCACAAATAAAGTTAAAATCTTATAAGATATAGTTATATGCCTTCAGTGTTTGATTTTGCAATGATTTCACTGTTTGGATGTGTTTTTCTATTTGTGTCTGTTTTTGTGCACATTCAGCAAGTATACGGCTGTTTTCTGATTTTTTTCAATTTTCTACTGTCCCATAACATAAACCTCACAAATAAAGTAAAAATCTTCTAAGATATAGTTATATGCCTTCAGTGTTTGATTTTGCAATGATTTCACTGTTTGGATGTGTTTTTCTATTTGTGTCTGTTTTTGTCCACATTCATCAAGTATACGGCTGTTTTCTGATTTTTATCAATTTTCTACTGTCCCATAACATAAACCTCACAAATAAAGTTAAAATCTTATAAGATATAGTTATATGCCTTCAGTGTTTGATTTTGCAATGATTTCACTGTTTGGATGTGTTTTTCTATTTGTGTCTGTTTTTGTGCACATTCAGCAAGTATACGGCTGTTTTCTGATTTTTTTCAATTTTCTACTGTCCCATAACATAAACCTCACAAATGAAGTTAACATCTTATAAGATAAAGTTATATGCCGTCAGTGTTTGATTTTGCAATGATTTCACTGTTTGGATGTGTTTTTCTATTTGTGTCTTTTGTTGTGCACATTCAGCAAGTATACGGCTGTTTTCTGATTTTTTTCAATTTTCTATTGTCCCGTAACATAAACCTCACAAATAAAGTTAACATCTTATAAGATACACTTCTGTAACCTCAGTGTTTGATTTTGCAATGATTTCACTGTTTGGATGTGCTTTTCTATTTGTGTCTGTTTTGTGCACATTCAGCAAGTATACGGCTGTTTTCTGATTTTTATCAATTTTCTACTGTCCCATAACATAAACCTCACAAATGAAGTTAACATCTTATAAGATATAGTTATATGCCGTCAGTGTTTGATTTTGCAATGATTTCACTGTTTGGATGTGTTTTTCTATGTGTGTCTGTGTTTGTGCACATTCAGCAAGTATATGGCTGTTTTCTGATTTTTTTGAATTTTCTACTGTCCTATAACATAAACCTCACAAATAAAGTTAAAATCTTATAAGATATAGTTATATGCCTTCAGTGTTTGAGTTTGCAATGATTTCACTGTTTGGATGTGTTTTTCTATTTGTGTCTGTTTTGTGCACATTCAGCAAGTATACGGCTGTTTTCTGATTTTTTTCAATTTTCTACTGTCCCATAACAAACCTCACAAATAAAGTTAACATCTTATAAGATATACTTATGTAACCTCAGTGTTTGATTTCGCAATGATTTCACTGTTTGGATGTGTTTTTCTATTTGTGTCTGTTTTTGTGCACATTCAGCAAGTATACGGCTGTTTTCTGATTTTTTTGAATTTTCTACTGTCCCATAACATAAACCTCACAAATAAAGTTAAAATCTTATAAGATATAGTTATATGCCTTCAGTGTTTGATTTTGCAATGATTTCACTGTTTGGATGTGTTTTTCTATGTGTGTCTGTGTTTGTGCACATTCAGCAAGTATACGGCTGTTTTCTGATTTTTTTCAATTTTCTACTGTCCCATAACATAAACCTCACAAATAAAGTTAACATCTTATAAGATATACTTCTGTAACCTCAGTGTTTGATTTTGCAATGATTTCACTGTTTGGATGTGTTTTTCTATTTGTGTCTGTTTTGTGCACATTCAGCAAGTATACGGCTGTTTTCTGATTTTTTTCAATTTTCTACTGTCCCATAACAAACCTCACAAATAAAGTTAACATCTTATAAGATATACTTCTGTAACCTCAGTGTTTGATTTTGCAATGATATCACTGTTTGGATGTGTTTTTCTATTTGTGTCTGTTTTTGTGCACATTCAGCAAGTATACGGCTGTTTTCTGATTTTTTTGAATTTTCTACTGTCCCATAACATAAACCTCACAAATAAAGTTAAAATCTTATAAGATATAGTTATATGCCTTCAGTGTTTGATTTTGCAATGATTTCACTGTTTGGATGTGTTTTTCTATGTGTGTCTGTGTTTGTGCACATTCAGCAAGTATACGGCTGTTTTCTGATTTTTTTCAATTTTCTACTGTCCCATAACATAAACCTCACAAATAAAGTTAAAATCTTATAAGATATAGTTATATGCCTTCAGTGTTTGATTTTGCAATGATTTCACTGTTTGGATGTGTTTTTCTATGTGTGTCTGTGTTTGTGCACATTCAGCAAGTATACGGCTGTTTTCTGATTTTTTTCAATTTTCTACTGTCCCATAACATAAACCTCACAAATACAGTTAACATCTTATAAGATATACTTCTGTAACCTCAGTGTTTGATTTTGCAATGATTTCACTGTTTGGATGTGTTTTTCTATTTGTGTCTTTTGTTGTGCACATTCAGCAAGTATCGACTGTTTTCTGATTTTTTTTCAATTTTCTACTGTCCCATAACATAAACCTCACAAATAAAGTTAACATCTTATAAGATATACTTCTGTACCCTCAGTGTTTGATTTTGCAATGATTTCACTGTTTGGATGTGTTTTTCTATTTGTGTCTGTTTTTGTGCACATTCAGCAAGTATACGGCTGTTTTCAGATTTTTTTCAATTTTCTACTGTCCCATAACATAAACCTCACAAATAAAGTTAAAATCTTATAAGATATAGTTATATGCCTTCAGTGTTTGATTTTGCAATGATTTCACTGTTTGGATGTGTTTTTCTATTTGTGTCTGTTTTTGTGCACATTCAGCAAGTATACGGCTGTTTTCTGATTTTTTTCAATTTTCTACTGTCCCATAACATAAACCTCACAAATAAAGTAAAAATCTTCTAAGATATAGTTATATGCCTTCAGTGTTTGATTTTGCAATGATTTCACTGTTTGGATGTGTTTTTCTATTTGTGTCTGTTTTTGTCCACATTCATCAAGTATACGGATGTTTTCTGATTTTTTTCAATTTTCTACTGTCCCATAACATAAACCTCACAAATAAAGTTAAAATCTTATAAGATATAGTTATATGCCGTCAGTGTTTGATTTTGCAATGATTTCACTGTTTGGATGTGTTTTTCTATTTGTGTCTGTTTTTGTGCGCATTCAGCAAGTATACGGCTGTTTTCTGATTTTTTTCAATTTTCTACTGTCGCATAACATAAACCTCACAAATAAAGTTAACATCTTATAAGATATACTTCTGTACCCTCAGTGTTTGATTTTGCAATGATTTCACTGTTTGGATGTGCTTTTCTATTTGTGTCTGTTTTTGTGCGCATTCAGCAAGTATACGGCTGTTTTCTGATTTTTATCAATTTTCTACTGTCCCATAACATAAACCTCACAAATAAAGTTAACATCTTATAAGATATACTTCTGTACCCTCAGTGTTTGATTTTGCAATGATTTCACTGTTTGGATGTGTTTTTCTATTTGTGTCTGTTTTTGTGCACATTCAGCAAGTATACGGCTGTTTTCAGATTTTTTTCAATTTTCTACCGTCCCATAACATAAACCTCACAAATAAAGTTAAAATCTTATAAGATATAGTTATATGCCTTCAGTGTTTGATTTTGCAATGATTTCACTGTTTGGATGTGTTTTTCTATTTGTGTCTGTTTTTGTGCACATTCAGCAAGTATACGGCTGTTTTCTGATTTTTTTCAATTTTCTACTGTCCCATAACATAAACCTCACAAATGAAGTTAACATCTTATAAGATAAAGTTATATGCCGTCAGTGTTTGATTTTGCAATGATTTCACTGTTTGGATGTGTTTTTCTATTTGTGTCTTTTGTTGTGCACATTCAGCAAGTATACGGCTGTTTTCTGATTTTTTTCAATTTTCTATTGTCCCGTAACATAAACCTCACAAATAAAGTTAACATCTTATAAGATACACTTCTGTAACCTCAGTGTTTGATTTTGCAATGATTTCACTGTTTGGATGTGCTTTTCTATTTGTGTCTGTTTTGTGCACATTCAGCAAGTATACGGCTGTTTTCTGATTTTTATCAATTTTCTACTGTCCCATAACATAAACCTCACAAATGAAGTTAACATCTTATAAGATATAGTTATATGCCGTCAGTGTTTGATTTTGCAATGATTTCACTGTTTGGATGTTTTTTTCTATTTGTGTCTGTTTTTGTGCACATTCAGCAAGTATACGGCTGTTTTCTGATTTTTTTCAATTTTCTACTGTCTCATAACATAAACCTCACAAATAAAGTTAACATCTTATAAGATATACTTCTGTACCCTCAGTGTTTGATTTTGCAATGATTTCACTGTTTGGATGTGCTTTTCTATTTGTGTCTGTTTTTGTGCGCATTCAGCAAGTATACGGCTGTTTTCTGATTTTTATCAATTTTCTACTGTCCCATAACATAAACCTCACAAATAAAGTTAACATCTTATAAGATATACTTCTGTACCCTCAGTGTTTGATTTTGCAATGATTTCACTGTTTGGATGTGTTTTTCTATTTGTGTCTGTTTTTGTGCACATTCAGCAAGTATACGGCTGTTTTCAGATTTTTTTCAATTTTCTACCGTCCCATAACATAAACCTCACAAATAAAGTTAAAATCTTATAAGATATAGTTATATGCCTTCAGTGTTTGATTTTGCAATGATTTCACTGTTTGGATGTGTTTTTCTATTTGTGTCTGTTTTTGTGCACATTCAGCAAGTATACGGCTGTTTTCTGATTTTTTTCAATTTTCTACTGTCCCATAACATAAACCTCACAAATGAAGTTAACATCTTATAAGATAAAGTTATATGCCGTCAGTGTTTGATTTTGCAATGATTTCACTGTTTGGATGTGTTTTTCTATTTGTGTCTTTTGTTGTGCACATTCAGCAAGTATACGGCTGTTTTCTGATTTTTTTCAATTTTCTATTGTCCCGTAACATAAACCTCACAAATAAAGTTAACATCTTATAAGATACACTTCTGTAACCTCAGTGTTTGATTTTGCAATGATTTCACTGTTTGGATGTGCTTTTCTATTTGTGTCTGTTTTGTGCACATTCAGCAAGTATACGGCTGTTTTCTGATTTTTATCAATTTTCTACTGTCCCATAACATAAACCTCACAAATGAAGTTAACATCTTATAAGATATAGTTATATGCCGTCAGTGTTTGATTTTGCAATGATTTCACTGTTTGGATGTTTTTTTCTATTTGTGTCTGTTTTTGTGCACATTCAGCAAGTATACGGCTGTTTTCTGATTTTTTTCAATTTTCTACTGTCTCATAACATAAACCTCACAAATAAAGTTAAAATCTTATAAGATATAGTTATATGCCTTCAGTGTTTGATTTTGCAATGATTTCACTGTTTGGATGTGTTTTTCTATGTGTGTCTGTGTTTGTGCACATTCAGCAAGTATACAGCTGTTTTCTGTTTTTATTCAATTTTCTACTGTCCCATAACATAAACCTCACAAATAAAGTTAACATCTTATAAGATATACTTCTGTAACCTCAGTGTTTGATTTTGCAATGATTTCACTGTTTGGATGTGTTTTTCTATTTGTGTCTGTTTTTGTGCACATTCAGCAAGTATACGTCTGTTTTCTGATTTTTTTCAATTTTCTACTGTCCCATAACAAACCTCACAAATAAAGTAAACATCTTATAAGATATACTTCTGTAACCTCAGTGTTTGATTTTGCAATGATTTGACTGTTTGTATGTGTTTTTCTATTTGTGTCTGTTTTTGTGCACATTCAGCAAGTATACGGCTGTTTTCTGATTTTTTTCAATTTTCTACTGTCCCATAACATAAACCTCACAAATAAAGTTAAAATCTTATAAGATATAGTTATATGCCGTCAGTGTTTGATTTTGCAATGATTTCACTGTTTGGATGTGTTTTTCTATTTGTGTCTGTTTTGTGCACATTCAGCAAGTATACGGCTGTTTTCTGATTTTTTTCAATTTTCTACTGTCCCATAACATAAACCTCACAAATAAAGTTAAAATCTTATAAGATATAGTTATTTATCCTCAGTGTTTGATTTTGCAATGATTTCACTGTTTGGATGTGTTTTTCTATTTGTGTCTGTTTTGTGCGCATTCAGCAAGTATACGGCTGTTTTCTGATTTTTTTCAATTTTCTACTGTCCCATAACATAAACCTCACAAATAAAGTTAACATCTTATAAGATATAGTTATATGCCTTCAGTGTTTGATTTTGCAATGATTTCACTGTTTGGATGTGTTTTTCTATTTTTGTCTTTTGTTGTGCACATTCAGCAAGTATACGGCTGTTTTCTGATTTTTTTCAATTTTCTACTGTCCCATAACATAAACCTCACAAATAAAGTTAAAATCTCATAAGATATAGTTATATGCCTTCAGTGTTTGAGTTTGCAATGATTTCACTGTTTGGATGTGTTTTTCTATTTGTGTCTGTTTTGTGCACATTCAGCAAGTATACGGCTGTTTTCTGATTTTTTTCAATTTTCTACTGTCCCATAACAAACCTCACAAATAAAGTTAACATCTTATAAGATATACTTATGTAACCTCAGTGTTTGATTTCGCAATGATTTCACTGTTTGGATGTGTTTTTCTATTTGTGTCTGTTTTTGTGCACATTCAGCAAGTATATGGCTGTTTTCTGATTTTTTTGAATTTTCTACTGTCCCATAACATAAACCTCACAAATAAAGTTAAAATCTTATAAGATATAGTTATATGCCTTCAGTGTTTGATTTTGCAATGATTTCACTGTTTGGATGTGTTTTTCTATGTGTGTCTGTGTTTGTGCACATTCAGCAAGTATACGGCTGTTTTCTGATTTTTTTCAATTTTCTACTGTCCCATAACATAAACCTCACAAATAAAGTTAACATCTTATAAGATATACTTCTGTAACCTCAGTGTTTGATTTTGCAATGATTTCACTGTTTGGATGTGTTTTTCTATTTGTGTCTGTTTTTGTGCACATTCAGCAAGTATACGGCTGTTTTCTGATTTTTTTGAATTTTCTACTGTCCCATAACATAAACCTCACAAATAAAGTTAAAATCTTATAAGATATAGTTATATGCCTTCAGTGTTTGATTTTGCAATGATTTCACTGTTTGGATGTGTTTTTCTATGTGTGTCTGTGTTTGTGCACATTCAGCAAGTATACGGCTGTTTTCTGATTTTTTTCAATTTTCTACTGTCCCATAACATAAACCTCACAAATAAAGTTAAAATCTTATAAGATATAGTTATATGCCTTCAGTGTTTGATTTTGCAATGATTTCACTGTTTGGATGTGTTTTTCTATGTGTGTCTGTGTTTGTGCACATTCAGCAAGTATACGGCTGTTTTCTGATTTTTTTCAATTTTCTACTGTCCCATAACATAAACCTCACAAATACAGTTAACATCTTATAAGATATACTTCTGTAACCTCAGTGTTTGATTTTGCAATGATTTCACTGTTTGGATGTGTTTTTCTATTTGTGTCTTTTGTTGTGCACATTCAGCAAGTATCGACTGTTTTCTGATCTTTTTTCAATTTTCTACTGTCCCATAACATAAACCTCACAAATAAAGTTAACATCTTATAAGATATACTTCTGTACCCTCAGTGTTTGATTTTGCAATGATTTCACTGTTTGGATGTGTTTTTCTATTTGTGTCTGTTTTTGTGCACATTCAGCAAGTATACGGCTGTTTTCAGATTTTTTTCAATTTTCTACTGTCCCATAACATAAACCTCACAAATAAAGTTAAAATCTTATAAGATATAGTTATATGCCTTCAGTGTTTGATTTTGCAATGATTTCACTGTTTGGATGTGTTTTTCTATTTGTGTCTGTTTTTGTGCACATTCAGCAAGTATACGGCTGTTTTCTGATTTTTTTCAATTTTCTACTGTCCCATAACATAAACCTCACAAATAAAGTAAAAATCTTCTAAGATATAGTTATATGCCTTCAGTGTTTGATTTTGCAATGATTTCACTGTTTGGATGTGTTTTTCTATTTATGTCTGTTTTTGTCCACATTCATCAAGTATACGGATGTTTTCTGATTTTTTTCAATTTTCTACTGTCCCATAACATAAACCTCACAAATAAAGTTAAAATCTTATAAGATATAGTTATATGCCGTCAGTGTTTGATTTTGCAATGATTTCACTGTTTGGATGTGTTTTTCTATTTGTGTCTGTTTTTGTGCGCATTCAGCAAGTATACGGCTGTTTTCTGATTTTTTTCAATTTTCTACTGTCGCATAACATAAACCTCACAAATAAAGTTAACATCTTATAAGATATACTTCTGTACCCTCAGTGTTTGATTTTGCAATGATTTCACTGTTTGGATGTGCTTTTCTATTTGTGTCTGTTTTTGTGCGCATTCAGCAAGTATACGGCTGTTTTCTGATTTTTATCAATTTTCTACTGTCCCATAACATAAACCTCACAAATAAAGTTTACATCTTATAAGATATACTTCTGTACCCTCAGTGTTTGATTTTGCAATGATTTCACTGTTTGGATGTGTTTTTCTATTTGTGTCTGTTTTTGTGCACATTCAGCAAGTATACGGCTGTTTTCAGATTTTTTTCAATTTTCTACCGTCCCATAACATAAACCTCACAAATAAAGTTAAAATCTTATAAGATATAGTTATATGCCTTCAGTGTTTGATTTTGCAATGATTTCACTGTTTGGATGTGTTTTTCTATTTGTGTCTGTTTTTGTGCACATTCAGCAAGTATACGGCTGTTTTCTGATTTTTTTCAATTTTCTACTGTCCCATAACATAAACCTCACAAATGAAGTTAACATCTTATAAGATAAAGTTATATGCCGTCAGTGTTTGATTTTGCAATGATTTCACTGTTTGGATGTGTTTTTCTATTTGTGTCTTTTGTTGTGCACATTCAGCAAGTATACGGCTGTTTTCTGATTTTTTTCAATTTTCTATTGTCCCGTAACATAAACCTCACAAATAAAGTTAACATCTTATAAGATACACTTCTGTAACCTCAGTGTTTGATTTTGCAATGATTTCACTGTTTGGATGTGCTTTTCTATTTGTGTCTGTTTTGTGCACATTCAGCAAGTATACGGCTGTTTTCTGATTTTTATCAATTTTCTACTGTCCCATAACATAAACCTCACAAATGAAGTTAACATCTTATAAGATATAGTTATATGCCGTCAGTGTTTGATTTTGCAATGATTTCACTGTTTGGATGTGTTTTTCTATTTGTGTCTGTTTTTGTGCACATTCAGCAAGTATACGGCTGTTTTCTGATTTTTTTCAATTTTCTACTGTCCCATAACATAAACCTCACAAATAAAGTTAAAATCTTATAAGATATAGTTATATGCCTTCAGGGTTTGATTTTGCAATGATTTCACTGTTTGGATGTGTTTTTCTATGTGTGTCTGTGTTTGTGCACATTCAGCAAGTATACAGCTGTTTTCTGTTTTTATTCAATTTTCTACTGTCCCATAACATAAACCTCACAAATAAAGTTAACATCTTATAAGATATACTTCTGTAACCTCAGTGTTTGATTTTGCAATGATTTCACTGTTTGGATGTGTTTTTCTATTTGTGTCTGTTTTTGTGCACATTCAGCAAGTATACGTCTGTTTTCTGATTTTTTTCAATTTTCTACTGTCCCATAACAAACCTCACAAATAAAGTAAACATCTTATAAGATATACTTCTGTAACCTCAGTGTTTGATTTTGCAATGATTTGACTGTTTGTATGTGTTTTTCTATTTGTGTCTGTTTTTGTGCACATTCAGCAAGTATACGGCTGTTTTCTGATTTTTTTCAATTTTCTACTGTCCCATAACATAAACCTCACAAATAAAGTTAAAATCTTATAAGATATAGTTATATGCCGTCAGTGTTTGATTTTGCAATGATTTCACTGTTTGGATGTGTTTTTCTATTTGTGTCTGTTTTGTGCACATTCAGCAAGTATACGGCTGTTTTCTGATTTTTTTCAATTTTCTACTGTCCCATAACATAAACCTCACAAATAAAGTTAAAATCTTATAAGATATAGTTATTTATCCTCAGTGTTTGATTTTGCAATGATTTCACTGTTTGGATGTGTTTTTCTATTTGTGTCTGTTTTGTGCGCATTCAGCAAGTATACGGCTGTTTTCTGATTTTTTTCAATTTTCTACTGTCCCATAACATAAACCTCACAAATAAAGTTAACATCTTATAAGATATAGTTATATGCCTTCAGTGTTTGATTTTGCAATGATTTCACTGTTTGGATGTGTTTTTCTATTTTTGTCTTTTGTTGTGCACATTCAGCAAGTATACGGCTGTTTTCTGATTTTTTTCAATTTTCTACTGTCCCATAACATAAACCTCACAAATAAAGTTAAAATCTCATAAGATATAGTTATATGCCTTCAGTGTTTGAGTTTGCAATGATTTCACTGTTTGGATGTGTTTTTCTATTTGTGTCTGTTTTGTGCACATTCAGCAAGTATACGGCTGTTTTCTGATTTTTTTCAATTTTCTACTGTCCCATAACAAACCTCACAAATAAAGTTAACATCTTATAAGATATACTTATGTAACCTCAGTGTTTGATTTCGCAATGATTTCACTGTTTGGACGTGTTTTTCTATTTGTGTCTGTTTTTGTGCACATTCAGCAAGTATATGGCTGTTTTCTGATTTTTTTGAATTTTCTACTGTCCCATAACATAAACCTCACAAATAAAGTTAAAATCTTATAAGATATAGTTATATGCCTTCAGTGTTTGATTTTGCAATGATTTCACTGTTTGGATGTGTTTTTCTATGTGTGTCTGTGTTTGTGCACATTCAGCAAGTATACGGCTGTTTTCTGATTTTTTTCAATTTTCTACTGTCCCATAACATAAACCTCACAAATAAAGTTAACATCTTATAAGATATACTTCTGTAACCTCAGTGTTTGATTTTGCAATGATTTCACTGTTTGGATGTGTTTTTCTATTTGTGTCTGTTTTTGTGCACATTCAGCAAGTATACGGCTGTTTTCTGATTTTTTTGAATTTTCTACTGTCCCATAACATAAACCTCACAAATAAAGTTAAAATCTTATAAGATATAGTTATATGCCTTCAGTGTTTGATTTTGCAATGATTTCACTGTTTGGATGTGTTTTTCTATGTGTGTCTGTGTTTGTGCACATTCAGCAAGTATACGGCTGTTTTCTGATTTTTTTCAATTTTCTACTGTCCCATAACATAAACCTCACAAATAAAGTTAAAATCTTATAAGATATAGTTATATGCCTTCAGTGTTTGATTTTGCAATGATTTCACTGTTTGGATGTGTTTTTCTATGTGTGTCTGTGTTTGTGCACATTCAGCAAGTATACGGCTGTTTTCTGATTTTTTTCAATTTTCTACTGTCCCATAACATAAACCTCACAAATACAGTTAACATCTTATAAGATATACTTCTGTAACCTCAGTGTTTGATTTTGCAATGATTTCACTGTTTGGATGTGTTTTTCTATTTGTGTCTTTTGTTGTGCACATTCAGCAAGTATCGACTGTTTTCTGATCTTTTTTCAATTTTCTACTGTCCCATAACATAAACCTCACAAATAAAGTTAACATCTTATAAGATATACTTCTGTACCCTCAGTGTTTGATTTTGCAATGATTTCACTGTTTGGATGTGTTTTTCTATTTGTGTCTGTTTTTGTGCACATTCAGCAAGTATACGGCTGTTTTCAGATTTTTTTCAATTTTCTACTGTCCCATAACATAAACCTCACAAATAAAGTTAAAATCTTATAAGATATAGTTATATGCCTTCAGTGTTTGATTTTGCAATGATTTCACTGTTTGGATGTGTTTTTCTATTTGTGTCTGTTTTTGTGCACATTCAGCAAGTATACGGCTGTTTTCTGATTTTTTTCAATTTTCTACTGTCCCATAACATAAACCTCACAAATAAAGTAAAAATCTTCTAAGATATAGTTATATGCCTTCAGTGTTTGATTTTGCAATGATTTCACTGTTTGGATGTGTTTTTCTATTTATGTCTGTTTTTGTCCACATTCATCAAGTATACGGATGTTTTCTGATTTTTTTCAATTTTCTACTGTCCCATAACATAAACCTCACAAATAAAGTTAAAATCTTATAAGATATAGTTATATGCCGTCAGTGTTTGATTTTGCAATGATTTCACTGTTTGGATGTGTTTTTCTATTTGTGTCTGTTTTTGTGCGCATTCAGCAAGTATACGGCTGTTTTCTGATTTTTTTCAATTTTCTACTGTCGCATAACATAAACCTCACAAATAAAGTTAACATCTTATAAGATATACTTCTGTACCCTCAGTGTTTGATTTTGCAATGATTTCACTGTTTGGATGTGCTTTTCTATTTGTGTCTGTTTTTGTGCGCATTCAGCAAGTATACGGCTGTTTTCTGATTTTTATCAATTTTCTACTGTCCCATAACATAAACCTCACAAATAAAGTTTACATCTTATAAGATATACTTCTGTACCCTCAGTGTTTGATTTTGCAATGATTTCACTGTTTGGATGTGTTTTTCTATTTGTGTCTGTTTTTGTGCACATTCAGCAAGTATACGGCTGTTTTCAGATTTTTTTCAATTTTCTACCGTCCCATAACATAAACCTCACAAATAAAGTTAAAATCTTATAAGATATAGTTATATGCCTTCAGTGTTTGATTTTGCAATGATTTCACTGTTTGGATGTGTTTTTCTATTTGTGTCTGTTTTTGTGCACATTCAGCAAGTATACGGCTGTTTTCTGATTTTTTTCAATTTTCTACTGTCCCATAACATAAACCTCACAAATGAAGTTAACATCTTATAAGATAAAGTTATATGCCGTCAGTGTTTGATTTTGCAATGATTTCACTGTTTGGATGTGTTTTTCTATTTGTGTCTTTTGTTGTGCACATTCAGCAAGTATACGGCTGTTTTCTGATTTTTTTCAATTTTCTATTGTCCCGTAACATAAACCTCACAAATAAAGTTAACATCTTATAAGATACACTTCTGTAACCTCAGTGTTTGATTTTGCAATGATTTCACTGTTTGGATGTGCTTTTCTATTTGTGTCTGTTTTGTGCACATTCAGCAAGTATACGGCTGTTTTCTGATTTTTATCAATTTTCTACTGTCCCATAACATAAACCTCACAAATGAAGTTAACATCTTATAAGATATAGTTATATGCCGTCAGTGTTTGATTTTGCAATGATTTCACTGTTTGGATGTGTTTTTCTATTTGTGTCTGTTTTTGTGCACATTCAGCAAGTATACGGCTGTTTTCTGATTTTTTTCAATTTTCTACTGTCCCATAACATAAACCTCACAAATAAAGTTAAAATCTTATAAGATATAGTTATATGCCTTCAGGGTTTGATTTTGCAATGATTTCACTGTTTGGATGTGTTTTTCTATTTGTGTCTTTTGTTGTGCTAATTCAGCAAGTATATGGCTGTTTTCTGATTTTTTTCAATTTTCTACTGTCCCATAACATAAACCTCACAAATAAAGTTCACATCTTATAAGATGTAGTTATATGCCTTCAGTGTTTGATTTTGCAATGATTTCACTGTTTGGATGTGTTTTTCTATTTGTGTCTGTTTTTGTGCGCATTCAGCAAGTATACGGCTGTTTTCTGATTGTTTTCAATTTTCTATTGTCCCGTAACATAAACCTGATAAATAAAGTTAACATCTTATAAGATATAGTTATATGCCGTCAGTGTTTGATTTTGCAATGATTTCACTGTTTGGATGTGTTTTTCTATTTGTGTCTGTTTTGTGCACATTCAGCAAGTATACGGCTGTTTTCTGATTTTTTTCAATTTTCCACTGTCCCATAACATAAACCTCACAAATAAAGTTAAAATCTTATAAGATATAGTTATATGCCTTCAGTGTTTGATTTTGCAATGATTTCACTGTTTGGATGTGTTTTTCTATTTGTGTCTGTTTTTGTGCACATTCAGCAAGTATACGGCTGTTTTCTGATTTTTTTCAATTTTCTACTGTCCCATAACATAAACCTCACAAATAAAGTTAAAATCTTATAAGATATAGTTATATGCCTTCAGGGTATGATTTTGCAATGATTTCACTGTTTGGATGTGTTTTTCTATTTGTGTCTTTTGTTGTGCACATTCAGCAAGTATACGGCTGTTTTCTGATTTTTTTCAATTTTCTACTGTCGCATAACATAAACCTCACAAATAAAGTTAACATCTTATAAGATATAGTTATATGCCTTCAGTGTTTGATTTTGCAATGATTTCACTGTTTGGATGTGTTTTTCTATTTGTGTCTTTTGTTGTGCACATTCAGCAAGTATACGGCTGTTTTCTGATTTCTTTCAATTTTCTACTGTCGCATAACATAAACCTCACAAATAAAGTTAACATCTTATAAGATATAGTTATATGCCTTCAGTGTTTGATTTTGCAATGATTTCACTGTTTGGATGTGTTTTTCTATTTGTGTCTGTTTTTGTGCACATTCAGCAAGTATACGGCTGTTTTCTGATTTTTTTCAATTTTCTACTGTCGCATAACATAAACCTCACAAATAAAGTTAACATCTTATAAGATATACTTCTGTACCCTCAGTGTTTGATTTTGCAATGATTTCACTGTTTGGATGTGTTTTTCTATTTGTGTCTGTTTTTGTGCGCATTCAGCAAGTATACGGCTGTTTTCTGATTTTTTTCAATTTTCTACTGTCCCATAACATAAACCTCATAAATAAAGTTAACATCTTATAAGATATACTTCTGTACCCTCAGTGTTTGATTTTGCAATGATTTCACTGTTTGGATGTGTTTTTCTATTTGTGTCTGTTTTGTGCACATTCAGCAAGTATACGGCTATTTTCTGATTTTTTTCAATTTTCTACTGTCCCATAACATAAACCTCACAAAAAAAAGTTAACATCTTATAAGATATAGTTATATGCCTTCAGTGTTTGATTTTGCAATGATTTCACTGTTTGGATGTGTTTTTCTATTTGTGTCTGTTTTTGTGCGCATTCAGCAAGTATACGGCTGTTTTCTGATTTTTTTCAATTTTCTACTGTCGCATAACATAAACCTCACAAATAAAGTTAACATCTTATAAGATATAGTTATATGCCTTCAGTGTTTGATTTTGCAATGATTTCACTGTTTGGATGTGTTTTTCTATTTGTGTCTTTTGTTGTGCACATTCAGCAAGTATACGGCTGTTTTCTGATTTTTTTCAATTTTCTATTGTCCCGTAACATAAACCTCACAAATAAAGTTAAAATCTTATAAGATATAGTTATATGCCTTCAGTGTTTGATTTTGCAATGATCTCACTGTTTGAATGTGTTTTTCTATTTTTGTCTGTTTTTGTGCGCATTCAGCTGGAAAACGACTGTTTTCTGATTTTTTTTCATTTTTCTACTGCCCCATAACATAAACCTCACAAATAAAGTTAACATCTTATAAGATATACTAATGTACCCTCGTCGTTCCGCTCGTCTTGGGACCCCAAACGACATATGAAATATTCACACTCCTGCGACCTGTAGAAATGTAGTTCCTCCAAAACTTCCACTCTGGCCAAAGAGTCTAAGACTGTATAGAGTCTGACATGACCTGATTTTCAGTTTTTGGACACAGGACTTTGGGCTTTTTTCCCCCTGGCCAAAAAAAACTGCCAAAAACACAGTCTGTAAAATTCAAACGTAAGAAAGGTGGGAAACTGTCTTTTCTTCAATAATTCCTAAAGGCAATGAGCCTGGATGCTGATTTCTCCGTATGTGTATCAGGGACTAAAGCTTATCCCGGTTGCCGAGTTTCAGACCTGTGCAACTTTCGGAAAAGGTCAATGGTCAGCCGTTCGGGTGTGTTTTTTGTAATAATTCCTAAAGGCATTAAGCCAGGAGTCTGATTTTTCCGTATGTGTATCAGGGGCTAAGGCTAATCCAGGGTGCCGAGTTTCAGACCCGTGCAACCTTTGGAAAGGTCAAAGGTCAGCCGTTCGGGTGTGTTTTTTGTAATAATTCCTAAAGGCATTGAGCCAGGAGTCTGATTTTTCGTGTGTGTATAGGGACTAAGGCTGATCCAGGGTGCCGAGTTTCAGACCTGTGCAACCTTCGGAAAGGTCAATGGTCAGCCGTTCGGGTGTGTTTTTTGTAATAATTCCTAAAGGCATTGAGCCAGGAGTCTGATTTTTCGTGTGTGTATAGGGACTAAGGCTGATCCAGGGTGCCGAGTTTCAGACCTGTGCAACCTTCGGAAAGGTCAATGGTCAGCCGTTCGGGTGTGTTTTTTGTAATAATTCCTAAAGGCATTGAGCCAGGAGTCTGATTTTTCCGTATGTGTATCAGGGACTAAGGCTGATCGAGGGTATTTTAATCTTTTTTCTACTGTCCTATAATATGAAGTTAACATCTTATAAGGTATATTGATGTATCCTCAGTGTTTGAATTTATAATGATTTCACTGTTTGGATGTGTTATTCTATTTGTGTCTGTTTTTGTGCGCATTCAGCTGAGATAAGGCTGTTTCCGGATTTGTTTTCATTTTTCTACTTTCCCATAACATAAACCTCACAAATGAAGTTAACATCTTAAAAGATTTAGTTCTGTACCCTCAGTGTTTGATTTTGCAATGATTTCACTGTTTGGATGTGTTTTTCTATTGGTGTCTGTTTGTGTGCGCATTCAGCTGAGATAAGGCTGTTTCCGGATTTTTTTCATTTTTCTACTTTCCCATAACATAAACCTCACAAATGAAGTTAACAACTTAAAATATTTAGTTCTGTACCCTCAGTGTTTGATTTTGCAAAGATTTCACTGTTTGGATGGGTTTTTCTATGGGTGTCTGTTTGTGTGCACATTCAGCTGAGATAAGGCTGTTTCCGGATTTTTTTAATTTTTCTGCTGTCCCATGACATAAACCTCACAAATTAAGTTAACATCTTAAAAGATTTAGTTCTGTACCCTCAGTGTTTGATTTTGCAATGATTTCACTGTTTGAATGTGTTTTTCTATTTGTGTCTGTTTTTGTGCGCATTCAGCTGGAATACGACTGTTTTCTAATTTTTTTTCATTTTCTACTGTCCCATAACATAAACCTCACAAATAAAGTTAACATCTTATAAGATATTCTTCGGTACCCTCAGTGTTTGATTTTACAATGATTTCACTGTTTGAATGTGTTTTTCTATTTGTGTCTGTTTTTGTGCGCATTCAGCTGGAATACGACTGTTTTCTGATTTTTTTTCATTTTCTACTGTCCCATTACATAAACCTCACAAATAAAGTTAAAATCTTATAAGATATAGTTATATACCTTCAGTGTTTGATTTTGCAATGATTTCACTGTTTGGATGTGTTTTTCTATTTGTCTCTGTTTTTGTGTGCATTTAGCAGGGATACGGCTGTTTTCTGATTTTTTTCATTTTTTTATTGTCCCATAACATAAACCTCACAAATAAAGTTAACATCTCATAAGATACAGTTATATACCTTCAGTGTTTGATTTTGCAATGATTTCACTGTTTGAATGTGTTTTTCTATTTTTGTCTGTTTTTGTGCGCATTCAGCTGGAATACGATTGTTTTCTGATTTTTTTTCATTTTTCTACTGTCCCATAACATAAACCTCACAAATAAAGTTAACATCTCATAAGATACAGTTATATACCTTCAGTGTTTGATTTTGCAATGATTTCACTGTTTGAATGTGTTTTTCTATTTTTGTCTGTTTTTGTGCGCATTCAGCTGGAATACGATTGTTTTCTGATTTTTTTTAATTTTTCTACTGTCCCATAACATAAACCTCACAAATAAAGTTAACATCTTATAAGTTATTCTTCGGTACCCTCAGTGTTTGATTTTGCAATGATTTCACTGTTTGGATGTGTTTTTCTATTTGTGTCTGTTTTTGTGCGCATTCAGCTGGAATACGACTGTTTTCTGATTTTTTTTCATTTTCTACTGTCCCATAACATAAACCTCACAAATAAAGTTAACATCTTATAAGATATACTAATGTACCCTCGTCGTTCCGCTCGTCTTGGGACCCCAAACGACATATGAAATATTCACACTCCTGCGACCTGTAGAAATGTAGTTCCTCCAAAACTTCAACTCTGGCCAAAGAGTCTAAGACTGTATAGAGTCTGACATGACCTGATTTTCAGTTTTTGGACACAGGACTTTGGGCTTTTTTCCCCCTGGCCAAAAAAAACTGCCAAAAAAACAGTCTGTAAAATTCAAACGTAAGAAAGGTGGGAAACTGTCTTTTCTTCAATAATAACTAAAGGCAATGAGCCTGGATGCTGATTTCTCCGTATGTGTATCAGGGACTCCTGGCTGATCCAGGGTACCGAGTTTCAGACCCGTGCAACCTTTGGAAAGGTCAAAGGTCAGCCGCTGTGGTGTGTTTTTTGTAATAATTCCTAAAGGCATTGAGTCAGGAGTCTGATTTTTCCGTATGTGTATCAGGGACTAAAGCTTATCCCGGTTGCCGAGTTTCAGACCTGTGCAACTTTCGGAAAAGGTCAATGGTCAGCCGTTCGGGTGTGTTTTTTGTAATAATTCCTAAAGGCATTAAGCCAGGAGTCTGAGTTTTCCGTATGTGTATCAGGGACTAAGGCTAATCCAGGGTGCCGAGTTTCAGACCTGTGCAACCTTTGGAAAGGTCAAAGGTCAGCCGTTCGGGTGTGTTTTTTGTAATAATTCCTAAAGGCATTGAGCCAGGAGTCTGATTTTTCCGTGTGTGTATCAGGGACTAAGGCTGATCCAGGGTGCCGAGTTTCAGACCTGTGCAACCTTCGGAAAGGTCAATGGTCAGCCGTTCGGGTGTGTTTTTTGTAATAATTCCTAAAGTCATTGAGTCAGGAGTCTGATTTTTCCGTATGTGTATCAGGGACTAAAGCTTATCCCGGTAGCCGAGTTTCAGACCTGTGCAACCTTCGGAAAGGTCAATGGTCAGCCGTTCGGGTGTGTTTTTTGTAATAATTCATAAAGGCATTGAGCCAGGAGTCTGATTTTTCCGTATGTGTATCAGGGATTTAGGCTTATCCCGGGTGCAGAGTTTCAGGCTTGTGCAACCTTCGGAAAGGTCAATGGTCAGCCGTTCGGGTGTGTTTTTTGTAATAATTCCTAAAGGCATTAAGCCAGTGGTCTGATTTTTCCGTATCTGTATCAGGGACTAAGGCTTATCCAGGGTGCCAAGTTTCAGACCCGTGCAACCTTTGGAAAGGTCAAAGGTCAGCCGTTCGGGTGTGTTTTTTGTAATAATTCCTAAAGGCATTGAGCCAGGAGTCTGATTTTTCCGTATGTGTATCAGGGACTAAGGCTGATCCAGGGTGCCGAGTTTCAGACCTGTGCAACCTTCGGAAAGGTCAATGGTCAGCCGTTCGGGTGTGTTTTTTGTAATAATTCCTAAAGGCATTGAGCCAGGAGTCTGATTTTTCCGTATGTGTATCAGGGATTTAGGCTTATCCCCGGTGCAGAGTTTCAGACCTGTGCAACCTTCGGAAAGGTCAATGGTCAGCCGTTCGGGTGTGTTTTTTGTAATAATTCCTAAAGGCATTGAGCCAGGAGTCTGATTTTTCCGTATGTGTATCAGGGATTTAGGCTTATCCCGGGTGCAGAGTTTCAGGCTTGTGCAACCTTCGAAAAGGTCAATGGTCAGCCGTTCGGGTGTGTTTTTTGAAATAATTCCTAAAGGCATTGAGCCAGGAGTCAAATTTTTCCGTATGTGTATCAGGGATTTAGGCTTATCCCGGGTGCAGAGTTTCAGACCTGTGCAACCTTCGGAAAGGTCAATGGTCAGCCGTTCGGGTGTGTTTTTTGAAATAATTCCTAAAGGCATTGAGCCAGGAGTCAAATTTTTCCGTATGTGTATCAGGGATTTAGGCTTATCCCGGGTGCAGAGTTTCAGGCTTGTGCAACCTTCGGAAAGGTCAATGGTCAGCCGTTCGGGTGTGTTTTTTGTAATAATTCCTAAAGGCATTGAGCCAGGACTCTGATTTTTCCGTATGTGCATCAGGGACTAAGGCTAATCTAGCGTGCCGAGTTCCAGACCTGTGCAACCTTCGGAAAGGTCAATGGTCAGCCGTTCGGGTGTGTTTTTTGTAATAATTCCTAAAGGCATTGAGCCAGGAGTCTGATTTTTCCGTATGTGTATCAGGGATTTAGGCCTATCCCGGGTGCAGAGTTTCAGACCTGTGAAACCTTCGGAAAGGTCAATAGTCAGTCGTTCGGGTGTGTTTTTTGTAATAATTCCTAAAGTCATTGAGTCAGGAGTCTGATTTTTCCGTATGTGTATCAGGGACTAAAGCTTATCCCGGTAGCCGAGTTTCAGACCTGTGCAACCTTCGGAAAGGTCAATGGTCAGCCGTTCGGGTGTGTTTCTTGTAATAATTCATAAAGGCATTGAGCCAGGAGTCTGATTTTTCCGTATGTGTATCAGGGATTTAGGCTTATCCCGGGTGCAGAGTTTCAGGCTTGTGCAACCTTCGGAAAGGTCAATGGTCAGCCGTTCGGGTGTGTTTTTTTAAATAATTCCTAAAGGCATTGAGCCAGGAGTCTGATTTTTCCGTATGTGTATCAGGGACTAAAGCTTATCCCGGTTGCCGAGTTTCAGACCTGTGCAACCTTCGGAAAGGTCAAAGGTCAGCTGTTCGGGTGTGTTTTTTGTAATAATTCCTAAAGGCATTGAGCCAGGAGTCTGATTTTTCCGTATGTGCATCAGGGACTAAGGCTAATCTAGGGTGCCGAGTTCCAGACCTGTGCAACCTTCGAAAAGGTCAATGGTCAGCCGTTCGGGTGTGTTTTTTGTAATAATTCCTAAAGGCATTGAGCCAGGAGTCTGATTTTTCTGTATGTGTATCAGGGATTTAGGCCTATCCCGGGTGCAGAGTTTCAGACCTGTGCAACCTTCGGAAAGGTCAATAGTCAGTCGTTCGGGTGTGTTTTTTGTAATAATTCCTAAAGTCATTGAGTCAGGAGTCTGATTTTTCCGTATGTGTATCAGGGACTAAAGCTTATCCCGGTAGCCGAGTTTCAGACCTGTGCAACCTTCGGAAAGGTCAATGGTCAGCCGTTCGGGTGTGTTTTTTGTAATAATTCCTAAAGGCATTGAGCCAGGAGTCTGATTTTTCCGTATGTGTATCAGGGATTTAGGCTTATCCCGGGTGCAGAGTTTCAGGCTTGTGCAACCTTCGGAAAGGTCAATGGTCAGCCGTTCGGGTGTGTTTTTTGTAATAATTCCTAAAGGCATTAAGCCAGTGGTCTGATTTTTCCGTATCTGTATCAGGGACTAAGGCTTATCCAGGGTGCCAAGTTTCAGACCCGTGCAACCTTTGGAAAGGTCAAAGGTCAGCCGTTCGGGTGTGTTTTTTGTAATAATTCCTAAAGGCATTGAGCCAGGAGTCTGATTTTTCCGTATGTGTATCAGGGACTAAGGCTGATCCAGGGTGCCGAGTTTCAGACCTGTGCAACCTTCGGAAAGGTCAATGGTCAGCCGTTCGGGTGTGTTTTTTGTAATAATTCCTAAAGGCATTGAGCCAGGAGTCTGATTTTTCCGTATGTGTATCAGGGATTTAGGCTTATCCCCGGTGCAGAGTTTCAGACCTGTGCAACCTTCGGAAAGGTCAATGGTCAGCCGTTCGGGTGTGTTTTTTGTAATAATTCCTAAAGGCATTGAGCCAGGAGTCTGATTTTTCCGTATGTGTATCAGGGATTTAGGCTTATCCCGGGTGCAGAGTTTCAGGCTTGTGCAACCTTCGAAAAGGTCAATGGTCAGCCGTTCGGGTGTGTTTTTTGAAATAATTCCTAAAGGCATTGAGCCAGGAGTCAAATTTTTCCGTATGTGTATCAGGGATTTAGGCTTATCCCGGGTGCAGAGTTTCAGACCTGTGCAACCTTCGGAAAGGTCAATGGTCAGCCGTTCGGGTGTGTTTTTTGAAATAATTCCTAAAGGCATTGAGCCAGGAGTCAAATTTTTCCGTATGTGTATCAGGGATTTAGGCTTATCCCGGGTGCAGAGTTTCAGGCTTGTGCAACCTTCGGAAAGGTCAATGGTCAGCCGTTCGGGTGTGTTTTTTGTAATAATTCCTAAAGGCATTGAGCCAGGACTCTGATTTTTCCGTATGTGCATCAGGGACTAAGGCTAATCTAGCGTGCCGAGTTCCAGACCTGTGCAACCTTCGGAAAGGTCAATGGTCAGCCGTTCGGGTGTGTTTTTTGTAATAATTCCTAAAGGCATTGAGCCAGGAGTCTGATTTTTCCGTATGTGTATCAGGGATTTAGGCCTATCCCGGGTGCAGAGTTTCAGACCTGTGAAACCTTCGGAAAGGTCAATAGTCAGTCGTTCGGGTGTGTTTTTTGTAATAATTCCTAAAGTCATTGAGTCAGGAGTCTGATTTTTCCGTATGTGTATCAGGGACTAAAGCTTATCCCGGTAGCCGAGTTTCAGACCTGTGCAACCTTCGGAAAGGTCAATGGTCAGCCGTTCGGGTGTGTTTCTTGTAATAATTCATAAAGGCATTGAGCCAGGAGTCTGATTTTTCCGTATGTGTATCAGGGATTTAGGCTTATCCCGGGTGCAGAGTTTCAGGCTTGTGCAACCTTCGGAAAGGTCAATGGTCAGCCGTTCGGGTGTGTTTTTTTAAATAATTCCTAAAGGCATTGAGCCAGGAGTCTGATTTTTCCGTATGTGTATCAGGGACTAAAGCTTATCCCGGTTGCCGAGTTTCAGACCTGTGCAACCTTCGGAAAGGTCAAAGGTCAGCTGTTCGGGTGTGTTTTTTGTAATAATTCCTAAAGGCATTGAGCCAGGAGTCTGATTTTTCCGTATGTGCATCAGGGACTAAGGCTAATCTAGGGTGCCGAGTTCCAGACCTGTGCAACCTTCGAAAAGGTCAATGGTCAGCCGTTCGGGTGTGTTTTTTGTAATAATTCCTAAAGGCATTGAGCCAGGAGTCTGATTTTTCTGTATGTGTATCAGGGATTTAGGCCTATCCCGGGTGCAGAGTTTCAGACCTGTGCAACCTTCGGAAAGGTCAATAGTCAGTCGTTCGGGTGTGTTTTTTGTAATAATTCCTAAAGTCATTGAGTCAGGAGTCTGATTTTTCCGTATGTGTATCAGGGACTAAAGCTTATCCCGGTAGCCGAGTTTCAGACCTGTGCAACCTTCGGAAAGGTCAATGGTCAGCCGTTCGGGTGTGTTTTTTGTAATAATTCCTAAAGGCATTGAGCCAGGAGTCTGATTTTTCCGTATGTGTATCAGGGATTTAGGCTTATCCCGGGTGCAGAGTTTCAGACCTGTGCAACCTTCGGAAAGGTCAATGGTCAGCCGTTCGGGTGTGTTTTTTGTAATAATTCCTAAAGGCATTGAGTCAGGAGTCTGTTTTCTCCGTATGTGTATCAGGGACTAAACCTTATCCCGGTTGCCGAGTTTCAGACCTGTGCAACCATCGGAAAGGTCAAAGGTCAGCCGTTCGGGTGTGTTTTTTGTAATAATTCCTAAAGGCATTGAGCCAGGAGTCTAATTTTTCCGTATGTGCATCAGGGACTAAGGCTAATCTAGGGTGCCGAGTTCCAGACCTGTGCAACCTTCGGAAAGGTCAATGGTCAGCCGTTCGGGTGTGTTTTTTGTAATAATTCCTAAAGGCATTGAGCCAGGAGTCTGATTTTTCTGTATGTGTATCAGGGATTTAGGCCTTTCCCGGGTGCAGAGTTTCAGACCTGTGTAACCTTCGGAAAGGTCAATAGTCAGTCGTTCGGGTGTGTTTTTTGTAATAATTCCTAAAGTCATTGAGTCAGGAGTCTGATTTTTCCGTATGTGTATCAGGGACTAAAGCTTATCCCGGTAGCCGAGTTTCAGACCTGTGCAACCTTCGGAAAGGTCAATGGTCAGCCGTTCGGGTGTGTTTTTTGTAATAATTCATAAAGGCATTGAGCCAGGAGTCTGATTTTTCCGTATGTGTATCAGGGATTTAGGCTTATCCCGGGTGCAGAGTTTCAGGCTTGTGCAACCTTCGGAAAGGTCAATGGTCAGCCGTTCGGGTGTGTTTTTTGTAATAATTCCTAAAGGCATTGAGCCAGGAGTCTGATTTTTCCGTATGTGTATCAGGGATTCAGGCTTATCCCGGGTGCCGAGTTTCAGACCTGTGCAACCTTCGGAAAGGTCAATGGTCAGCCGTTCGGGTGTGTTTTTTGTAATAATTCCTAAAGGCATTAAGCCAGTGGTCTGATTTTTCCGTATCTGTATCAGGGACTAAGGCTTATCCAGGGTGCCAAGTTTCAGACCCGTGCAACCTTTGGAAAGGTCAAAGGTCAGCCGTTCGGGTGTGTTTTTTGTAATAATTCCTAAAGGCATTGAGCCAGGAGTCTGATTTTTCCGTATGTGTATCAGGGACTAAGGCTGATCCAGGGTGCCGAGTTTCAGACCTGTGCAACCTTCGGAAAGGTCAATGGTCAGCCGTTCGGGTGTGTTTTTTGTAATAATTCCTAAAGGCATTGAGCCAGGAGTCTGATTTTTCCGTATGTGTATCAGGGATTTAGGCTTATCCCCGGTGCAGAGTTTCAGACCTGTGCAACCTTCGGAAAGGTCAATGGTCAGCCGTTCGGGTGTGTTTTTTGTAATAATTCCTAAAGGCATTGAGCCAGGAGTCTGATTTTTCCGTATGTGTATCAGGGACTAATTCTGATCCAGGGTGCCGAGTTTCAGACCTGTGCAACCTTCGGAAAGGTCAATGGTCAGCCGTTCGGGTGTGTTTTTTGTAATAATTCCTAAAGGCATTGAGCCAGGAGTCTGATTTTTCCGTATGTGTATCAGGGATTTAGGCTTATCCCCGGTGCAGAGTTTCAGACCTGTGCAACCTTCGGAAAGGTCAATGGTCAGCCGTTCGGGTGTGTTTTTTGTAATAATTCCTAAAGGCATTGAGCCAGGAGTCTGATTTTTCCGTACGTGTATCAGGATTTAGTCTTATGTGCAACTTTCGGAAAGGTCAATGGTCAGCCGTTCGGGTGTGTTTTTTGTAATAATTCCTAAAGGCATTGAGCCAGGAGTCTGATTTTTCTGTATGTGTATCAGGGATTTAGTCTTATCCCGGGTGCAGAGTTTCAGACCTGTGCAACCTTTGGAAAGGTCAAAGGGTGTGTTTTTTGTAATAATTCCTAAAGGCATTAAGCCAGGAGTCTGATTTTTCCGTATGTGTATCAGGGACTAAGGCTGATCGAGGGTATTTTAATCTTTTTTCTACTGTCCTATAATATGAAGTTAACATCTTATAAGGTATATTGATGTACCCTCAGTGTTTGAATTTATAATGATTTCACTGTTTGGATGTGTTTTTCTATTTGTGTCTGTTTTTGTGCGCATTCAGCAGGGATACGGCTGTTTTCGGATTTTTTTCATTTTTCTACTTTCCCATAACATAAACCTCACAAATGAAGTTAGCATCTTAAAAGATTTAGTTCTGTACCCTCAGTGTTTGAATTTATAATGATTTCACTGTTTGGATGTGTTTTTCTGTTGGTGTCTGTTTTTGTGCGCATTCAGCAGGGATACGGCTGTTTTCGGATTTTTTTCATTTTTCTGCTGTCCCATAACATAAACCTCACAAATGAAGTTAACATCTTAAAAGATTTAGTTCTGTACCCTCAGTGTTTGATTTTGCAATGATTTCACTGTTGGGATGTGTTTTTCTATTGGTGTCTGTTTGTGTGCGCATTCAGCTGAGATAAGGCTGTTTCCGGATTTTTTTCATTTTTCTGCTGTCCCATAACATAAACCTCACAAATGAAGTTAACATCTTAAAAGATTTAGTTCTGTACCCTCAGTGTTTGATTTCGCAAAGATTTCACTGTTTGAATGCGTTTTTCTCTTGGTGTCTGTTTGTGTGCGCATTCAGCTGAGATAAGGCTGTTTTCGGATTTTTTTCATTTTTCTGCTGTCCCATAACATAAACCTCACAAATGAAGTTAACATCTTAAAAGATTTAGTTCTGTACCCTCAGTGTTTGATTTGGCAAAGATTTCACTGTTTGGATGTGTTTTTCTATTGGTGTCTGTTTGTGTGCGCATTCAGCTGAGATAAGGCTGTTTCCGGATTTTTTTCATTTTTCTGCTGTCCCATAACATAAACCTCACAAATGAAGTTAACATCTTAAGAGATTTAGTTCTGTATCCTCAGTGTTTGATTTTGCAATGATTTCACTGTTTGGATGTGTTTTTCTATTGCTGTCTGTTTGTGTGCGCATTCAGCTGAGATAAGGCTGTTTCCGGATTTTTTAAATTTTTTTATTGTCCTATAACATAAACCTCACAAATGAAGTTAACATCTCATAAGATATAGTTTTATACCTTCAATGTTTGATTTTGCAATGATTTCACTGTTTGAATGTGTTTTTCTATTTTTGTCTGTTTTTGTGCGCATTCACCTGGAATACGACTGTTTTCTGATTTTTTTCATTTTTCTACTGTCCCATAACATAAACCTCACAAATAAAGTTAACATCTTATAAGATATACTTCTGTACCCTCAGTGTTTGATTTTGCAATGATTTCACTGTTTGGATGTGTTTTTCTATTTGTGTTTTTATGCGCATTCAGCAAGTATACGGCTTTTTTTTTTTTTTTCAATTTTCTACTGTCCCATAACATAAACCTCACAAATGAAGTTAAAATCTTATAAGATATAGTTATATGCCTTCAGTGTTTGATTTTGCAATGATTTCACTGTTTGGATGTGTATTTCTATTTGTGTCTGTTTTTGTGCACATTCAGCAAGTATACGGCTGTTTTCTGATTTTTTTCAATTTTCTACTGTCCCATAACATAAACCTCACAAATAAAGTTAACATCTTATAAGATATACTTCTGTAACCTCAGTGTTTGATTTTGCAATGATTTCACTGTTTGGATGTGTTTTTCTATTTGTGTCTGTTTTGTGCACATTCAGCAAGTATACGGCTGTTTTCTGATTTTTTTCAATTTTCTACTGTCCCATAACATAAACCTCACAAATAAAGTTAACATCTTATAAGTTATACTTCTGTAACCTCAGTGTTTCATTTTGCAATGATTTCACTGTTTGGATGTGTTTTTCTATTTGTGTCTGTTTCTGTGCACATTCAGCAAGTATACGGCTGTTTTCTGATTTTTTTGAATTTTCTACTGTCCCATAACATAAACCTCACAAATAAAGTTAAAATCTTATAAGATATAGTTATATGCCGTCAGTGTTTGATTTTGCAATGATTTCACTGTTTGGATGTGTTTTTCTATTTGTGTCTGTTTTTGTGCACATTCAGCAAGTATACGGCTGTTTTCAGATTTTTTTCAATTTTCTATTGTCCCGTAACATAAACCTCATGAATAAAGTTAACATCTTATAAGATATACTTCTGTAACCTCAGTGTTTGATTTTGCAATGATTTCACTGTTTGGATGTGTTTTTCTATTTGTGTCTTTTGTTGTGCACATTCAGCAAGTATACGGCTGTTTTCTGATTTTTTTCAATTTTCTATTGTCCCGAAACATAAACCTCATAAATAAAGTTAACATCTTATAAGATATACTTCTGTAACCTCAGTGTTTGATTTTGCAATGATTTCACTGTTTGGATGTGTTTTTCTATATGTGTCTTTTGTTGTGCACATTCAGCAAGTATACAGCTGTTTTCTGATTTTTTTCAATTTTCTATTGTCCCGTAACATAAACCTCATGAATAAATTTAACATCGTGTAAGATATAGTTATATGCCTTCAGTGTTTGATTTTGCAATGATTTCACTGTTTGGATGTGTTTTTCTATTTGTGTCTGTTTTTGTGCACATTCAGCAAGTATACCGCTGTTTTCTGATTTTTTAAAATTTTCTACTGTCCCATAACATAAACGTCACAAATAAAGTTAAAATCTTATAAGATATACTTCTGTAACCTCAGTGTTTGATTTTGCAATGATTTCACTGTTTGGATGTGTTTTTCTATTTGTGTCTGTTTTGTGCACATTCAGCAAGTATACGGCTGTTTTCTGATTTTTTTCAATTTTCTACTGTCCCATAACATAAACGTCACAAATAAAATTAAAATCTTATAAGATATACTTCTGTAACCTCAGTGTTTGATTTTGCAATGATTTCACTGTTTGGATGTGTTTTTCTATTTGTGTCTGTTTTGTGCACATTCAGCAAGTATACGGCTGTTTTCTGATTTTTTTCAATTTTCTACTGTCCCATAACATAAACCTCACAAATAAAGTTAACATCTTATAAGATATAGTTATATGCCTTCAGTGTTTGATTTTGCAATGATTTCACTGTTTGGATGTGTTTTTCTATTTGTGTCTGTTTTTGTGCGCATTCAGCAAGTATACGGCTGTTTTCTGATTTTTTTCAATTTTCTACTGTCCCGTAACATAAACCTCACAAATAAAGTTAAAATCTTATAAGATATACTTCTGTAACCTCAGTGTTTGATTTTGCAATGATTTCACTGTTTGGATGTGTTTTTCTATTTGTGTCTGTTTTGTGCACATTCAGCAAGTATACGGCTGTTTTCTGATTTTTTTCAATTTTCTACTGTCCCATAACATAAACCTCACAAATAAAGTTAAAATCTTATAAGATATAGTTATATGCCTTCAGTGTTTGATTTTGCAATGATTTCACTGTTTGGATGTGTTTTTCTATTTGTGTCTGTTTTTGTGCGCATTCAGCAAGTATACGGCTGTTTTCTGATTTTTTACAATTTTCTACTGTCCCGTAACATAAACCTCACAAATAAAGTTAAAATCTTATAAGATATAATTATATGCCTTCAGTGTTTGATTTTGCAATGATTTCACTGTTTGGATGTGTTTTTCTATTTGTGTCTGTTTTTGTGCGCATTCAGCAAGTATACGGCTGTTTTCTGATTTTTTTCAATTTTCTACTGTCCCGTAACATAAACCTCACAAATAAAGTTAAAATCTTATAAGATATAGTTATTTATCCTCAGTGTTTGATTTTGCAATGATTTCACTGTTTGGATGTGTTTTTCTATTTGTGTCTTTTGTTGTGCACACACAGCAAGTATACGGCTGTTTTCTGTTTTTTTTTCATTTTCTACTGTCCCATAACATAAACCTCACAAATAAAGTTAAAATCTTATAAGATATAGCTATATGCCTTCAGTGTTTGATTTTGCAATGATTTCACTGTTTGGATGTGTTTTTCTATGTGTGTCTGTGTTTGTGCACATTCAGCAAGTATACGGCTGTTTTCTGATTTTTTTCAATTTTCTACTGTCCCATAACATAAACCTCACAAATAAAGTTAACATCTTATAAGATATACTTCTGTAACCTCAGTGTTTGCTTTTGCAATGATTTCACTGTTTGGATGTGTTTTTCTATTTGTGTCTGTTTTGTGCACATTCAGCAAGTATACGGCTGTTTTCTGATTTTTTTCAATTTTCTACTGTCCCATAACATAAACCTCACAAATAAAGTTAAAATCTTATAAGATATAATTATATGCCTTCAGTGTTTGATTTTGCAATGATTTCACTGTTTGGATGTGTTTTTCTATTTGTGTCTGTTTTTGTGCGCATTCAGCAAGTATACGGCTGTTATCTGATTTTTTTCAATTTTCTACTGTCCCATAACATAAACCTCACAAATAAAGTTAACATCTTATAAGATATACTTCTGTAACCTCAGTGTTTGATTTTGCAATGATTTCACAGTTTGGATGTGTTTTTCTATTTGTGTCTGTTTTGTGCACATTCAACAAGTATACGGCTGTTTTCTGATTTTTTTCAATTTTCTACTGTCCCGAAACATAAACCTCATAAATAAAGTTAACATCTTATAAGATATACTTCTGTAACCTCAGTGTTTGATTTTGCAATGATTTCACTGTCTGGATGTGTTTTTCTATTTGTGTCTTTTGTTGTGCACATTCAGCAAGTATACAGCTGTTTTCTGATTTTTTTCAATTTTCTATTGTCCCGTAACATAAACCTCATGAATAAATTTAACATCTTGTAAGATATAGTTATTTATCCTCAGTGTTTGATTTTGCAATGATTTCACTGTTTGGATGTGTTTTTCTATTTGTGTCTGTTTTGTGCGCATTCAGCAAGTATACGGCTGTTTTCTGATTTTTTTCAATTTTCTACTGTCCCATAACATAAACCTCACAAATAAAGTTAAAATCTTATAAGATATAGTTATATGCCGTCAGTGTTTGATTTTGCAATGATTTCACTGTTTGGATGTGTTTTTCTATTTGTGTCTGTTTTGTGCACATTCAGCAAGTATACGGCTGTTTTCTGATTTTTTTCAATTTTCTACTGTCCCATAACATAAACCTCACAAATAAAGTTAAAATCTTATAAGATATAATTATATGCCTTCAGTGTTTGATTTTGCAATGATTTCACTGTTTGGATGTGTTTTTCTATTTGTGTCTGTTTTTGTGCGCATTCAGCAAGTATACGGCTGTTTTCTGATTTTTTTCAATTTTCTACTGTCCCGTAACAAACCTCACAAATAAAGTTAACATCTTATAAGATATACTTCTGTAACCTCAGTGTTTGATTTTGCAATGATTTCACTGTTTGGATGTGTTTTTCTATTTGTGTCTGTTTTTGTGCACATTCAGCAAGTATACGGCTGTTTTCAGATTTTTTTCAATTTTCTATTGTCCCGTAACATAAACCTCATGAATAAAGTTAACATCTTATAAGATATACTTCTGTAACCTCAGTGTTTGATTTTGCAATGATTTCACTGTCTGGATGTGTTTTTCTATTTGTGTCTTTTGTTGTGCACATTCAGCAAGTATACAGCTGTTTTCTGATTTTTTTCAATTTTCTACTGTCCCATAACATAAACGTCACAAATAAAGTTAACATCTTATAAGATATACTTCTGTAACCTCAGTGTTTGATTTTGCAATGATTTGACTGTTTGGATGTGTTTTTCTATTTGTGTCTGTTTTTGTGCACATTCAGCAAATATACGGCTGTTTTCTGATTTTTTTCAATTTTCTACTGTCCCATAACATAAACCTCACAAATAAAGTTAAAATCTTATAAGATATAGTTATATGCCGTCAGTGTTTGATTTTGCAATGATTTCACTGTTTGGATGTGTTTTTCTATTTGTGTCTGTTTTGTGCACATTCAGCAAGTATACGGCTGTTTTCTGATTTTTTTCAATTTTCTACTGTCCCATAACATAAACCTCACAAATAAAGTTAAAATCTTATAAGATATAGTTATTTATCCTCAGTGTTTGATTTTGCAATGATTTCACTGTTTGGATGTGTTTTTCTATTTGTGTCTGTTTTGTGCGCATTCAGCAAGTATACGGCTGTTTTCTGATTTTTTTCAATTTTCTACTGTCCCATAACATAAACCTCACAAATAAAGTTAACATCTTATAAGATATAGTTATATGCCTTCAGTGTTTGATTTTGCAATGATTTCACTGTTTGGATGTGTTTTTCTATTTGTGTCTTTTGTTGTGCACATTCAGCAAGTATACGGCTGTTTTCTGATTTTTTTCAATTTTCTACTGTCCCATAACATAAACCTCACAAATAAAGTTAAAATCTTATAAGATATACTTCTGTACCCTCAGTGTTTGATTTTGCAATGATTTCACTGTTTGGATGTGTTTTTCTATTTGTGTCTTTTGTTGTGCACATTCAGCAAGTATACGGCTGTTTTCTGATTTTTTTCAATTTTCTACTGTCCCATAACATAAACCTCACAAATAAAGTTAAAATCTTATAAGATATACTTCTGTAACCTCAGTGTTTGATTTTGCAATGATTTCACTGTTTGGATGTGTTTTTCTATGTGTGACTGTGTTTGTGCACATTCAGCAATTACACGGCTGTTTTCTGATTTTTTTCAATTTTCTACTGTCCCATAACATAAACCTCACAAATAAAGTTAACATCTTATAAGATATACTTCTGTAACCTCAGTGTTTGATTTTGCAATGATTTCACTGTTTGGATGTGTTTTTCTATTTGTGTCTGTGTTTGTGCACATTCAGCAAGTATACGGCTGTTTTCTGATTTTTTTCAATTTTCTACTGTCCCATAACATAAACCTCACAAATAAAGTTAAAATCTTATAAGATATAGTTATATGCCTTCAGTGTTTGATTTTGCAATGATTTCACTGTTTGGATGTGTTTTTCTATGTGTGTCTGTGTTTGTGCACATTCAGCAAGTATACGGCTGTTTTCTGATTTTTTTCAATTTTCTACTGTCCCATAACACAAACCTCACAAATACAGTTAACATCTTATAAGATTTACTTATGTAACCTCAGTGTTTGATTTTGCAATGATTTCACTGTTTGGATGTTTTTTTCTATTTGTGTCTGTTTTTGTGCACATTCAGCAAGTATACGGCTGTTTTCTGATTTTTTTCAATTTTCTACTGTCCCATAACATAAACCTCACAAATAAAGTTAAAATCTTATAAGATATAGTTATATGCCTTCAGTGTTTGATTTTGCAATGATTTCACTGTTTGGATGTGTTTTTCTATGTGTGTCTGTGTTTGTGCACATTCAGCAAGTATACGGCTGTTTTCTGTTTTTATTCAATTTTCTACTGTCCCATAACATAAACCTCACAAATAAAGTTAACATCTTATAAGATATACTTCTGTAACCTCAGTGTTTGATTTTGCAATGATTTCACTGTTTGGATGTGTTTTTCTATTTGTGTCTGTTTTTGTGCACATTCAGCAAGTATACGTCTGTTTTCTGATTTTTTTCAATTTTCTACTGTCCCATAACAAACCTCACAAATAAAGTTAACATCTTATAAGATATACTTCTGTAACCTCAGTGTTTGATTTTGCAATGATTTCACTGTTTGGATGTGTTTTTCTATTTGTGTCTGTTTTTGTGCACATTCAGCAAGTATACGGCTGTTTTCTGATTTTTTTGAATTTTCTACTGTCCCATAACATAAACCTCACAAATAAAGTTAACATCTTATAAGATATAGTTATATGCCTTCAGTGTTTGATTTTGCAATGATTTCACTGTTTGGATGTGTTTTTCTATTTGTGTCTGTTTTGTGCACATTCAGCAAGTATACGGCTGTTTTCTGATTTTTTTCAATTTTCTCCTCGCCCATAACATAAACCTCACAAATAAAGTTAACATCTTATAAGATATACTTCTGTAACCTCAGTGTTTGATTTTGCAATGATTTCACTGTTTGGATGTGTTTTTCTATTTGTGTCTTTTGTTGTGCACATTCAGCAAGTATACGGCTGTTTTCTGATTTTTTTCAATTTTCTACTGTCCCATAACATAAACCTCACAAATAAAGTTACCATCTTATAAGATATACTTCTGTAACCTCAGTGTTTGATTTTGCAATGATTTCACTGTTTGGATGTGTTTTTCTATTTGTGTCTGTTTTTGTGCACATTCAGCAAGTATATGGCTGTTTTCTGATTTTTTTCAATTTTCTACTGTCCCATAACAAACCTCACAAATAAAGTTAACATCTTATAAGATATACTTCTGTAACCTCAGTGTTTGATTTTGCAATGATTTCACTGTTTGGATGTGTTTTTCTATTTGTGTCTTTTGTTGTGCGCATTCAGCAAGTATACGGCTGTTTTCTGATTTTTTTCAATTTTCTACTGTCCCATAACAAACCTCACAAATAAAGTTAACATCTTATAAGATATACTTCTGTAACCTCAGTGTTTGATTTTGCAATGATTTCACTGTTTGGATGTGTTTTTCTATTTGTGTCTGTTTTTGTGCACATTCAGCAAGTATACGGCTGTTTTCTGATTTTTTTCAATTTTCTACTGTCCCATAACATAAACCTCACAAATAAAGTTAAAATCTTATAAGATATAGTTATATGCCTTCAGTGTTTGATTTTGCAATGATTTCACTGTTTGGATGTGTTTTTCTATTTGTGTCTGTTTTTGTGCACATTCAGCAAGTATACCGCTGTTTTCTGATTTTTTAAAATTTTCTACTGTCCCATAACATAAACGTCACAAATAAAGTTAAAATCTTATAAGATATACTTCTGTAACCTCAGTGTTTGATTTTGCAATGATTTCACTGTTTGGATGTGTTTTTCTATTTGTGTCTGTTTTGTGCACATTCAGCAAGTATACGGCTGTTTTCTGATTTTTTTCAATTTTCTACTGTCCCATAACATAAACCTCACAAATAAAGTTAACATCTTATAAGATATAGTTATATGCCGTCAGTGTTTGATTTTGCAATGATTTCACTGTTTGGATGTGTTTTTCTATTCTTTTGTTGTGCACATTCAGCAAGTATACCGCTGTTTTCTGATTTTTTTCAATTTTCTACTGTCCCATAACATAAACCTCACAAATGAAGTTAACATCTTATAAGATATAGTTATATGCCGTCAGTGTTTGATTTTGCAATGATTTCACTGTTTGGATGTGTTTTTCTATTTGTGTCTTTTGTTGTGCACATTCAGCAAGTATACGGCTGTTTTCTGATTTTTTTCAATTTTCTACTGTCCCATAACATAAAACTCACAAATAAAGTTAACATCTTATAAGATATAGTTATATGCCGTCAGTGTTTGATTTTGCAATGATTTCACTGTTTGGATGTGTTTTTCTATTTGTGTCTTTTGTTGTGCACATTCAGCAAGTATACGGCTGTTTTCTGATTTTTTTCAATTTTCTACCGTCCCATAACATAAACCTCACAAATAAAGTTATTATCTCATAATTATCTTCTGTAACCTCAGTGTTTGATTTTGCAATGATTTCACTGTTTGGATGTGTTTTTCTATTTGTGTCTGTTTTTGTGCACATTCAGCAAGTATACGGCTGTTTTCTGATTTTTTTCAATTTTCTACTGTCGCATAACAGAAACCTCACAAATAAAGTTAACATCTTATAAGATATACTTCTGTACCCTCAGTGTTTGATTTTGCAATGATTTCACTGTTTGGGTGTGTTTTTCTATTTGTGTCTGTTTTGTGCACATTCAGCAAGTTGTGAAAGAAATTCTTGAGTCATCAGTGTTGAGTAAATCATATCTTTACTGCATGCATGGATTTCTGCATGGAGGAGAGACACTGTCACCAAGGACGGTCTAAAATGGTCTCTCCCCTTCCTCCAAAAAGCTTCACCACTTATACAGAAACATCAAAGTAAAACAACAACAGACACAAGAAACAACGTTTATGACCCCCTGACATGTCACCTAATGTTTACGATGAATAACAGATGCCATTTGTTGAAACCCTAAGTTGACCTTTCCTGATCATACACTTTCCCGAGCCTCCATTCACAGCTTGACTGTTAGTTGTTGTCTTTAGAACATTACAGGACGCAAGAAGAAAACCAGTTATTTCCCACATTCCTCCCTTTTGACACAAAGTGTCAACATATATTTGGGAAATCACATGGTCTCATCAACTAACTCTTTCTATGACTACACATGGCAAACATATTAGTATAGGTTAACTATTAATTCTCAGTACGTAACAAGAAAAAATAAAACAACACCAAAAAAAACAAAACAAAACAAAACATCAAAACAAAACAATTCTATTCATACTATCTCTTAATCTGAATTATCTCACTATATGGGTTCCCTGAGGCCTATTCTGAAATGTGACACACATTCAATTCACAATCCTAACTTTGTTCACAAGGTACTTTCACATACAATGGTGTTCTGTCACCTCCAAGTACTCCACCTATACACCTATACACAGAAGCTTGCATACAAGTGAGTGCACACAAAAAAGTACAACAACAACAAAAAGTTATACAAAACACAATTAGCACAGGGATACACACATGAACAATCATTTCATCCCAGGGACCAAATTGTTTATTTAACGATCTGTTGAAAGTAAAACCTTATTTCGTTCAGCGTGCAGAACGTGTGTCCAGATATTCGCTATTGTCCAGTTTCCCATCCACCACATGTAGCCATGACACGATCCTTGAGGCTAAGATGATCGTATGCCTCATTTTCTGCGTCGATGCCAGAGTGAGCTGCAAAAACAGTTTCCATACGAGTGCGGTAGTCAGCTGCTAACTCACCCTCCTTTTGTTTTGTGTTGTGGATCTCTGACCAACACACTCTTAAGGGGAAAGCAGCACGCACAGTTTCAGCCAGGTTGACCATCATGTCGTTGAACCGCACTGATTCAATGGCTGGGGATGTCGACCAGTTGGCCGGTCGGATGTTGGCCCATCTGAGTTTAAAACACCTCCGACACACAGCTTCTACCTCGTCTTCATCTGTTGGCCGTGGCTGTGGATTTGGGAATGTCAACATAGGCATCTGGTGCACGTTTCCTTTGTCCCCTTGACTCCAGAGCCAGTAGTCAAAAGAAGCTGCTAATGGAGAGGAGACATGTCTGGGAAAAGCAATGTTAGCTGGTTGAGTCGTAATATCAGTCCCTTTGTTTTTTCTCATAGATGTTGGAAGGGTTTACAGATCAGGGTACAGCTTTGGCTTCTTCTCCTTCTCGCCTTCAGAGTCCTTTTTGGGATTCAGCTGTAGGTGATTGTCCTGCTGTTTGACTTTGAGGGAGGTGGGGGTGCAGACACGGGGGGGAACATATGGAGGAGGCAGATTCACTTCTCTGGCCCTACGTCTCTGTCTTTCCTCCTTTTTGCCACCTTCTTCTTTACTTTCTTTTCCTTTCTCTCTTCTAACAATACCCTACACCTTTTCAAACAATCAGTACTTAATGTGCCGATTATAAGAAACACTTCCTCGGTCAAATGGTGCCAGAGTGGAACATCTCCAACAACACTTTTACCCCATTTCTCTTTTTTATTTACTTAATATGTTAATAGCCTAACGCTCATGCTATAATAACTTCAACTAAGAAATAAAAAACTCAAACAAACTTCACAGCCTGCAATGACCCCATATCAAAAATAGCTTTTCCTCTTCAACACAAGCTCTAAAAACTGATCTTATGTCCACACATACATAAAACAACACAAAACAATACAAGACAACACATAAACCAGATTTCTAAATTTTACTCAGTCCCAATTTTAAATTAATATGTCAAATTTAAAATAAATCCTAATCTTAACACCTTTTTTCTTAAAAAAACATTTCCTCTTCTTCTCACAGAACAACACAAAACAATACAAGACAACACATAGTCCAAATTTAAATTTTACTAAGTCCCAATTGTAAAAATATATGTCGACTTTAAAAGAAATCTTAAATTTAACACTTTTCCCTTCTTTTTTTTTCTTTTGTAACGTTTGCTCTTCTTCTCTTTAATTTTTTTATAATTTCTATGCTCAATTTTCACTTAGTAGAAGAATACCATGTCTTACAGTTTCTTTCGAAATCTGGCACCGTATATTCAACTTACTGTTGTTACTTATTGGCTGAATTTATTTTTTAATTTATTTTTTTTATTTTAATTCAGAGCTTCAATTCCACACAGGAATTAAATGAAGCTAGTCTCCAAATCACACAGGAATTATATGGAGACGGTCTCGGTTACCACAAAGGAATTACACCAGACCTCGATATTCAACCACACAGGAATTATAGAATATCTTGATAGCCTACCACACAGGAATTACAACTATCTACCTAGGTGTCTAGTCTTCAAAACCACACAGGAATTATATGAAGACGGTCTCCAAACCACACAGGAATTATATGGAGACGGTCACGGTTAACACAAAGGAATTACACCGGACCTCGATATTCAACCACACAGGAATTATAGAATATCTCGACAGTTTACCACAAAGGAATTACAACTGTCTACCTAGGTTTCTAGTCTTCAAAACCACACAGGAATTATATGAAGACGGTCTCGGTTACCACAAAGGAATTACACCGGACCTCGATATTCAACCACACAGGAATTATAGAATATCTCGACAGTCTACCACAAAGGAATTATAACTGTCTACCTGAAAATGATTTAAAAAACACCGTACTCACTTTTTAAATAGATGGAGCGTCCGCTGGTCAGCACCCGTTTCTGACATCAAGCAAATTCCTGTCCTCCTTTGTGGAGCGGAATTTTTCCTTACCAGTAATAACCTTCAGTCAGAACCCAGGCCCTGAGCATTGGAGCGTCCATCCCATCCTCGTCGCCAAAATGTGAAAGAAATTCTTGAGTCATCAGTGTTGAGTAAATCATATCTTTACTGCATGCATGGATTTCTGCATGGAGGAGAGACACTGTCACCAAGGACGGTCTAAAATGGTCTCTCCCCTTCCTCCAAAAAGCTTCACCACTTATACAGAAACATCAAAGTAAAACAACAACAGACACAAGAAACAACGTTTATGACCCCCTGAGATGTCACCTAATGTTTACGATGAATAACAGATGCCATTTGTTGAAACCCTAAGTTGACCTTTCCTGATCATACACTTTCCCGAGCCTCCATTCACAGCTTGACTGTTAGTTGTTGTCTTTAGAACATTACAGGACGCAAGAAGAAAACCAGTTATTTCCCACAAAGTGTACGGCTGTTTTCTGATTTTTTTCAATTTTCTACTGTCCCATAACATAAACCTCACAAATAAAGTTAACATCTTATAAGATATAGTTATATGCCTTCAGTGTTTGATTTTGCAATGATTTCACTGTTTGGATGTGTTTTTCTATTTGTGTCTGTTTTGTGCACATTCAGCAAGTATACGGCTGTTTTCTGATTTTTTTCAATTTTCTCCTCGCCCATAACATAAACCTCACAAATAAAGTTAACATCTTATAAGATATACTTCTGTAACCTCAGTGTTTGATTTTGCAATGATTTCACTGTTTGGATGTGTTTTTCTATTTGTGTCTTTTGTTGTGCACATTCAGCAAGTATACGGCTGTTTTCTGATTTTTTTCAATTTTCTACTGTCCCATAACATAAACCTCACAAATAAAGTTACCATCTTATGAGATATACTTCTGTAACCTCAGTGTTTGATTTTGCAATGATTTCACTGTTTGGATGTGTTTTTCTATTTGTGTCTGTTTTTGTGCACATTCAACAAGTATATGGCTGTTTTCTGATTTTTTTCAATTTTCTACTGTCCCATAACAAACCTCACAAATAAAGTTAACATCTTATAAGATATACTTCTGTAACCTCAGTGTTTGATTTTGCAATGATTTCACTGTTTGGATGTGTTTTTCTATTTGTGTCTTTTGTTGTGCGCATTCAGCAAGTATACGGCTGTTTTCTGATTTTTTTCAATTTTCTACTGTCCCATAACAAACCTCACAAATAAAGTTAACATCTTATAAGATATACTTCTGTAACCTCAGTGTTTGATTTTGCAATGATTTCACTGTTTGGATGTGTTTTTCTATTTGTGTCTGTTTTTGTGCACATTCAGCAAGTATACGGCTGTTTTCTGATTTTTTTCAATTTTCTACTGTCCCATAACATAAACCTCACAAATAAAGTTAAAATCTTATAAGATATAGTTATATGCCTTCAGTGTTTGATTTTGCAATGAATTCACTGTTTGGATGTGTTTTTCTATTTGTGTCTGTTTTTGTGCACATTCAGCAAGTATACGGCTGTTTTCTGATTTTTTTCAATTTTCTACTGTCCCATAACATAAACCTCACAAATAAAGTTAACATCTTATAAGATATACTTCTGTAACCTCAGTGTTTGATTTTGCAATGATTTCACTGTTTGGATGTGTTTTTCTATTTGTGTCTGTTTTTGTGCACATTCAGCAAGTATACGGCTGTTTTCTGATTTTTTTCAATTTTCTACTGTCCCATAACATAAACCTCACAAATAAAGTTAACATCTTATAAGATATACTTCTGTAACCTCAGTGTGTGATTTTGCAATGATTTCACTGTTTGGATGTGTTTTTCTCTTTGTGTCTGTTTTTGTGCACATTCAGCAAGTATACGGCTGTTTTCTGATTTTTTTCAATTTTCTACTGTCCCATAACATAAACCTCACAAATAAAGTTAACATCTTATAAGATATAGTTATATGCCTTCAGTGTTTGATTTTGCAATGACTTCACTGTTTGGATGTGTTTTTCTATTTGTGTCTGTTTTTGTGCACATTCAGCAAGTATACGGCTGTTTTCTGATTTTTTTCAATTTTCTACTGTCCCATAACATAAACCTCACAAATAAAGTTAACATCTTATAAGATATAGTTATATGCCTTCAGTGTTTGATTTTGCAATGATTTCACTGTTTGGATGTGTTTTTCTATTTGTGTCTGTTTTTGTGCACATTCAGCAAGTATACGGCTGTTTTCTGATTTTTTTCAATTTTCTACTGTCCCATAGCATAAACCTCACAAATAAAGTTAACATCTTATAAGATATACTTCTGTAACCTCAGTGTTTGATTTTGCAATGATTTCACTGTTTGGATGTGTTTTTCTATTTGTGTCTGTTTTTGTGCACATTCAGCAAGTATACGGCTGTTTTCTGATTTTTTTCAATTTTCTACTGTCCCATAACATAAACCTCACAAATAAAGTTAAAATCTTATAAGATATAGTTATATGCCGTCAGTGTTTGATTTTGCAATGATTTCACTGTTTGGATGTGTTTTTTTATTTGTGTCTTTTGTTGTGCACATTCAGCAAGTATACGGCTGTTTTCTGATTTTTTTCAATTTTCTACTGTCCCATAACATAAACCTCACAAATAAAGTTAACATCTTATAAGATATACTTCTGTACCCTCAGTGTTTGATTTTGCAATGATTTCACTGTTTGGATGTGTTTTTCTATTTGTGTCTTTTGTTGTGCACATTCAGCAAGTATCGACTGATTTTTTTCAATTTTCTACTGTCCCATAACATAAACCTCACAAATGAAGTTAACATCTTATAAGATATAGTTATATGCCGTCAGTGTTTGATTTTGCAATGATTTCACTGTTTGGATGTGTTTTTCTATTTGTGTCTGTTTTGTGCACATTCAGCAAGTATACGGCTGTTTTCTGATTTTTTTCAATTTTCTACTGTCGCATAACATAAACCTCACAAATAAAGTTAACATATTATAAGATATACTTCTGTACCCTCAGTGTTTGATTTTGCAATGATTTCACTGTTTGGATGTTTTTTTCTATTTGTGTCTGTTTTTGTGCGCATTCAGCAAGTATACGGCTGTTTTCTGATTCTTTTGAATTTTCTACTGTCCCATAACATAAACCTCACAAATAAAGTTAAAATCTTATAAGATATAGTTATATGCCTTCAGTGTTTCATTTTGCAATGATTTCACTGTTTGGATGTGTTTTTCTATGTGTGTCTGTGTTTGTAGACATTCAGCAAGTATACGGCTGTTTTCTGATTTTTTTCAATTTTCTACTGTCCCATAACATAAACCTCACAAATAAAGTTATTATCTTATAAGATATACTTCTGTAACCTCAGTGTTTGATTTTGCAATGATTTCACTGTTTGGATGTGTTTTTCTATTTGTGTCTGTTTTTGTGCACATTCAGCAAGTATACGGCTGTTTTCTGATTTTTTTCAATTTTCTACTGTCCCATAACATAAACCTCACAAATAAAGTTAACATCTTATAAGATATAGTTATATGCCTTCAGTGTTTGATTTTGCAATGATTTTACTGTTTGGATGTGTTTTTCTATTTGTGTCTGTTTTTGTGCGAATTCAGCAAGTATACGGCTGTTTTCTGGTTTTTTTCAATTTTCTACTGTCCCATAACATAAACCTCACAAATAAAGTTAAAATCTTATGAGATATAGTTATATGCCTTCAGTGTTTGATTTTGCAATGATTTCACTGTTTGGATGTGTTTTTCTATTTGTGTCTGTTTTGTGCACATTCAGCAAGTATACGGCTGTTTTCTGATTTTTTTCAATTTTCTCCTCGCCCATAACATAAACCTCACAAATAAAGTTAACATCTTATAAGATATACTTCTGTAACCTCAGTGTTTGATTTTGCAATGATTTCACTGTTTGGATGTGTTTTTCTATTTGTGTCTGTTTTTGTGCACATTCAGCAAGTATACGGCTGTTTTCTGATTTTTTTCAATTTTCTACTGTCCCATAACATAAACCTCACAAATAAAGTTAACATCTTATAAGATATACTTCTGTAACCTCAGTGTTTGATTTTGCAATGATTTCACTGTTTGGATGTGTTTTTCTATTTGTGTCTGTTTTTGTGCACATTCAGCAAGTATACGGCTGTTTTCTGATTTTTTTCAATTTTCTACTGTCCCATAACATAAACCTCACAAATAAAGTTAACATCTTATAAGATATAGTTATATGCCTTCAGTGTTTGATTTTGCAATGACTTCACTGTTTGGATGTGTTTTTCTATTTGTGTCTGTTTTTGTGCACATTCAGCAAGTATACGGCTGTTTTCTGATTTTTTTCAATTTTCTACTGTCCCATAACATAAACCTCACAAATAAAGTTAACATCTTATAAGATATAGTTATATGCCTTCAGTGTTTGATTTTGCAATGATTTCACTGTTTGGATGTGTTTTTCTATTTGTGTCTGTTTTTGTGCACATTCAGCAAGTATACGGCTGTTTTCTGATTTTTTTCAATTTTCTACTGTCCCATAGCATAAACCTCACAAATAAAGTTAACATCTTATAAGATATACTTCTGTAACCTCAGTGTTTGATTTTGCAATGATTTCACTGTTTGGATGTGTTTTTCTATTTGTGTCTGTTTTTGTGCACATTCAGCAAGTATACGGCTGTTTTCTGATTTTTTTCAATTTTCTACTGTCCCATAACATAAACCTCACAAATAAAGTTAAAATCTTATAAGATATAGTTATATGCCGTCAGTGTTTGATTTTGCAATGATTTCACTGTTTGGATGTGTTTTTCTATTTGTGTCTTTTGTTGTGCACATTCAGCAAGTATACGGCTTTTTTTTGATTTTTTTCAATTTTCTACTGTCCCATAACATAAACCTCACAAATAAAGTTAACATCTTATAAGATATACTTCTGTACCCTCAGTGTTTGATTTTGCAATGATTTCACTGTTTGGATGTGTTTTTCTATTTGTGTCTGTTTTTGTGCACATTCAGCAAGTATACGGCTGTTTTCTGATTTTTTTCAATTGTCTACTGTCCCATAACATAAACCTCACAAATAAAGTTAACATCTTATAAGATATACTTCTGTAACCTCAGTGTGTGATTTTGCAATGATTTCACTGTTTGGATGTGTTTTTCTCTTTGTGTCTGTTTTTGTGCACATTCAGCAAGTATACGGCTGTTTTCTGATTTTTTTCAATTTTCTACTGTCCCATAACATAAACCTCACAAATAAAGTTAACATCTTATAAGATATAGTTATATGCCTTCAGTGTTTGATTTTGCAATGATTTCACTGTTTGGATGTGTTTTTCTATTTGTGTCTGTTTTTGTGCACATTCAGCAAGTATACGGCTGTTTTCTGATTTTTTTCAATTTTCTACTGTCCCATAACATAAACCTCACAAATAAAGTTAACATCTTATAAGATATAGTTATATGCCTTCAGTGTTTGATTTTGCAATGATTTTACTGTTTGGATGTGTTTTTCTATTTGTGTCTGTTTTTGTGCACATTCAGCAAGTATACGGCTGTTTTCTGGTTTTTTTCAATTTTCTACTGTCCCATAACATAAACCTCACAAATAAAGTTAAAATCTTATAAGATATACTTCTGTAACCTCAGTGTTTGATTTTGCAATGATTTCACTGTTTGGATGTGTTTTTCTATTTGTGTCTGTTTTTGTGCACATTCAGCAAGTATACGGCTGTTTTCTGATTTTTTTCAATTTTCTACTGTCCCATAACATAAACCTCACAAATAAAGTTAAAATCTTATAAGATATAGTTATATGCCGTCAGTGTTTGATTTTGCAATGATTTCACTGTTTGGATGTGTTTTTCTATTTGTGTCTTTTGTTGTGCACATTCAGCAAGTATACGGCTGTTTTCTGATTTTTTTCAATTTTCTACTGTCCCATAACATAAACCTCACAAATACAGTTAACATCTTATAAGATATACTTCTGTAACCTCAGTGTTTGATTTTGCAATGATTTCACTGTTTGGATGTTTTTTTCTATTTGTGTCTGTTTTTGTGCACATTCAGCAAGTATACGGCTGTTTTCTGATTTTTTTCAATTTTCTACTGTCTCATAACATAAACCTCACAAATAAAGTTAAAATCTTATAAGATATAGTTATATGCCTTCAGTGTTTGATTTTGCAATGATTTCACTGTTTGGATGTGTTTTTCTATGTGTGTCTGTGTTTGTGCACATTCAGCAAGTATACAGCTGTTTTCTGTTTTTATTCAATTTTCTACTGTCCCATAACATAAACCTCACAAATAAAGTTAACATCTTATAAGATATACTTCTGTACCCTCAGTGTTTGATTTTGCAATGATTTCACTGTTTGGATGTGTTTTTCTATTTGTGTCTTTTGTTGTGCACATTCAGCAAGTATCGACTGATTTTTTTCAATTTTCTACTGTCCCATAACATAAACCTCACAAATGAAGTTAACATCTTATAAGATATAGTTATATGCCGTCAGTGTTTGATTTTGCAATGATTTCACTGTTTGGATGTGTTTTTCTATTTGTGTCTGTTTTGTGCACATTCAGCAAGTATACGGCTGTTTTCTGATTTTTTTCAATTTTCTACTGTCGCATAACATAAACCTCACAAATAAAGTTAACATATTATAAGATATACTTCTGTACCCTCAGTGTTTGATTTTGCAATGATTTCACTGTTTGGATGTTTTTTTCTATTTGTGTCTGTTTTTGTGCGCATTCAGCAAGTATACGGCTGTTTTCTGATTCTTTTGAATTTTCTACTGTCCCATAACATAAACCTCACAAATAAAGTTAAAATCTTATAAGATATAGTTATATGCCTTCAGTGTTTCATTTTGCAATGATTTCACTGTTTGGATGTGTTTTTCTATGTGTGTCTGTGTTTGTGGACATTCAGCAAGTATACGGCTGTTTTCTGATTTTTTTCAATTTTCTACTGTCCCATAACATAAACCTCACAAATAAAGTTATTATCTAATAAGATATACTTCTGTAACCTCAGTGTTTGATTTTGCAATGATTTCACTGTTTGGATGTGTTTTTCTATTTGTGTCTGTTTTTGTGCACATTCAGCAAGTATACGGCTGTTTTCTGATTTTTTTCAATTTTCTACTGTCCCATAACATAAACCTCACAAATAAAGTTAACATCTTATAAGATATAGTTATATGCCTTCAGTGTTTGATTTTGCAATGATTTTACTGTTTGGATGTGTTTTTCTATTTGTGTCTGTTTTTGTGCGAATTCAGCAAGTATACGGCTGTTTTCTGGTTTTTTTCAATTTTCTACTGTCCCATAACATAAACCTCACAAATAAAGTTAAAATCTTATAAGATATACTTCTGTAACCTCAGTGTTTGATTTTGCAATGATTTCACTGTTTGGATGTGTTTTTCTATTTGTGTCTGTTTTTGTGCACATTCAGCAAGTATACGGCTGTTTTCTGATTTTTTTCAATTTTCTACTGTCCCATAACATAAACCTCACAAATAAAGTTAAAATCTTATAAGATATAGTTATATGCCGTCAGTGTTTGATTTTGCAATGATTTCACTGTTTGGATGTGTTTTTCTATTTGTGTCTTTTGTTGTGCACATTCAGCAAGTATACGGCTGTTTTCTGATTTTTTTCAATTTTCTACTGTCCCATAACATAAACCTCACAAATAAAGTTAACATCTTATAAGATATACTTCTGTACCCTCAGTGTTTGATTTTGCAATGATTTCACTGTTTGGATGTGTTTTTCTATTTGTGTCTTTTGTTGTGCACATTCAGCAAGTATCGACTGATTTTTTTCAATTTTCTACTGTCCCATAACATAAACCTCACAAATGAAGTTAACATCTTATAAGATATAGTTATATGCCGTCAGTGTTTGATTTTGCAATGATTTCACTGTTTGGATGTGTTTTTCTATTTGTGTCTGTTTTGTGCACATTCAGCAAGTATACGGCTGTTTTCTGATTTTTTTCAATTTTCTACTGTCGCATAACATAAACCTCACAAATAAAGTTAACATATTATAAGATATACTTCTGTACCCTCAGTGTTTGATTTTGCAATGATTTCACTGTTTGGATGTTTTTTTCTATTTGTGTCTGTTTTTGTGCGCATTCAGCAAGTATACGGCTGTTTTCTGATTCTTTTGAATTTTCTACTGTCCCATAACATAAACCTCACAAATAAAGTTAAAATCTTATAAGATATAGTTATATGCCTTCAGTGTTTCATTTTGCAATGATTTCACTGTTTGGATGTGTTTTTCTATGTGTGTCTGTGTTTGTGGACATTCAGCAAGTATACGGCTGTTTTCTGATTTTTTTCAATTTTCTACTGTCCCATAACATAAACCTCACAAATAAAGTTATTATCTTATAAGATATACTTCTGTAACCTCAGTGTTTGATTTTGCAATGATTTCACTGTTTGGATGTGTTTTTCTATTTGTGTCTGTTTTTGTGCACATTCAGCAAGTATACGGCTGTTTTCTGATTTTTTTCAATTTTCTACTGTCCCATAACATAAACCTCACAAATAAAGTTAACATCTTATAAGATATAGTTATATGCCTTCAGTGTTTGATTTTGCAATGATTTTACTGTTTGGATGTGTTTTTCTATTTGTGTCTGTTTTTGTGCGAATTCAGCAAGTATACGGCTGTTTTCTGGTTTTTTTCAATTTTCTACTGTCCCATAACATAAACCTCACAAATAAAGTTAAAATCTTATGAGATATAGTTATATGCCTTCAGTGTTTGATTTTGCAATGATTTCACTGTTTGGATGTGTTTTTCTATTTGTGTCTGTTTTGTGCACATTCAGCAAGTATACGGCTGTTTTCTGATTTTTTTCAATTTTCTCCTCGCCCATAACATAAACCTCACAAATAAAGTTAACATCTTATAAGATATACTTCTGTAACCTCAGTGTTTGATTTTGCAATGATTTCACTGTTTGGATGTGTTTTTCTATTTGTGTCTGTTTTGTGCACATTCAGCAAGTATACGGCTGTTTTCTGATTTTTTTCAATTTTCTCCTCGCCCATAACATAAACCTCACAAATAAAGTTAACATCTTATAAGATATACTTCTGTAACCTCAGTGTTTGATTTTGCAATGATTTCACTGTTTGGATGTGTTTTTCTATTTGTGTCTTTTGTTGTGCACATTCAGCAAGTATACGGCTGTTTTCTGATTTTTTTCAATTTTCTACTGTCCCATAACATAAACCTCACAAATAAAGTTAACATCTTATAAGATATACTTCTGTAACCTCAGTGTTTGATTTTGCAATGATTTCACTGTTTGGATGTGTTTTTCTATTTGTGTCTGTTTTTGTGCACATTCAGCAAGTATACGGCTGTTTTCTGATTTTTTTCAATTTTCTACTGTCCCATAACATAAACCTCACAAATAAAGTTAAAATCTTATAAGATATAGTTATATGCCGTCAGTGTTTGATTTTGCAATGATTTCACTGTTTGGATGTGTTTTTCTATTTGTGTCTTTTGTTGTGCACATTCAGCAAGTATCGACTGATTTTTTTCAATTTTCTACCGTCCCATAACATAAACCTCACAAATGAAGTTAACATCTTATAAGATATAGTTATATGCCGTCAGTGTTTGATTTTGCAATGATTTCACTGTTTGGATGTGTTTTTCTATTTGTGTCTGTTTTGTGCACATTCAGCAAGTATACGGCTGTTTTCTGATTTTTTTCAATTTTCTACTGTCCCATAACATAAACCTCACAAATAAAGTTAACATCTTATAAGATATACTTCTGTAACCTCAGTGTTTGATTTTGCAATGATTTCACTGTTTGGATGTGTTTTTCTATTTGTGTCTGTTTTGTGCACATTCAGCAAGTATACGGCTGTTTTCTGATTTTTTTCAATTTTCTACTGTCCCATAACATAAACCTCACAAATAAAGTTAACATCTTATAAGATATACTTCTGTACCCTCAGTGTTTGATTTTGCAATGATTTCACTGTTTGGATGTGTTTTTCTATTTGTGTCTTTTGTTGTGAACATTCAGCAAGTATACGGCTGTTTTCTGATTTTTTCAATTTTCTACTGTCCCATAACATAAACCTCACAAATAAAGTTAACATCTTATAAGATATACTTCTGTAACCTCAGTGTTTGATTTTGCAATGATTTCACTGTTTGGATGTGTTTTTCTATTTGTGTCTGTTTTTGTGCACATTCAGCAAGTATACGGCTGTTTTCTGATTTTTTTCAATTTTCTACTGTCCCATAACATAAACCTCACAAATAAAGTTAAAATCTTATAAGATATAGTTATATGCCGTCAGTGTTTGATTTTGCAATGATTTCACTGTTTGGATGTGTTTTTCTATTTGTGTCTTTTGTTGTGCACATTCAGCAAGTATACGGCTGTTTTCTGATTTTTTTCAATTTTCTACTGTCCCATAACATAAACCTCACAAATAAAGTTAACATCTTATAAGATATACTTCTGTACCCTCAGTGTTTGATTTTGCAATGATTTCACTGTTTGGATGTGTTTTTCTATTTGTGTCTTTTGTTGTGCACATTCAGCAAGTATCGACTGATTTTTTTCAATTTTCTACTGTCCCATAACATAAACCTCACAAATGAAGTTAACATCTTATAAGATATAGTTATATGCCGTCAGTGTTTGATTTTGCAATGATTTCACTGTTTGGATGTGTTTTTCTATTTGTGTCTGTTTTGTGCACATTCAGCAAGTATACGGCTGTTTTCTGATTTTTTTCAATTTTCTACTGTCCCATAACATAAACCTCACAAATAAAGTTAACATCTTATAAGATATACTTCTGTAACCTCAGTGTTTGATTTTGCAATGATTTCACTGTTTGGATGTGTTTTTCTCTTTGTGTCTGTTTTTGTGCACATTCAGCAAGTATACGGCTGTTTTCTGATTTTTTTCAATTTTCTACTGTCCCATAACATAAACCTCACAAATAAAGTTAACATCTTATAAGATATAGTTATATGCCTTCAGTGTTTGATTTTGCAATGATTTCACTGTTTGGATGTGTTTTTCTATTTGTGTCTGTTTTTGTGAACATTCAGCAAGTATACGGCTGTTTTCTGATTTTTTTCAATTTTCTACTGTCCCATAACATAAACCTCACAAATAAAGTTAACATCTTATAAGATATACTTCTGTAACCTCAGTGTTTGATTTTGCAATGATTTCACTGTTTGGATGTGTTTTTCTATTTGTGTCTGTTTTTGTGCACATTCAGCAAGTATACGGCTGTTTTCTGATTTTTTTCAATTTTCTACTGTCCCATAACATAAACCTCACAAATAAAGTTAAAATCTTATAAGATATAGTTATATGCCGTCAGTGTTTGATTTTGCAATGATTTCACTGTTTGGATGTGTTTTTCTATTTGTGTCTTTTGTTGTGCACATTCAGCAAGTATCGACTGATTTTTTTCAATTTTCTACTGTCCCATAACATAAACCTCACAAATAAAGTTAACATCTTATAAGATATAGTTATATGCCGTCAGTGTTTGATTTTGCAATGATTTCACTGTTTGGATGTGTTTTTCTATTTGTGTCTGTTTTGTGCACATTCAGCAAGTATACGGCTGTTTTCTGATTTTTTTCAATTTTCTACTGTCCCATAACATAAACCTCACAAATAAAGTTAACATCTTATAAGATATAGTTATTTACCCTCAGTGTTTGATTTTGCAATGATTTCACTGTTTGGATGTGTTTTTCTATTTGTGTCTGTATTTGTGCGCATTCAGCAAGTATACGGCTGTTTTCTGATTTTTTTCAATTTTCTACTGTCCCATAACATAAACCTCACAAATAAAGTTAACATCTTATAAGATATACTTCTGTACCCTCAGTGTTTGATTTTGCAATGATTTCACTGTTTGGATGTGTTTTTCTATTTGTGTCTTTTGTTGTGCACATTCAGCAAGTATCGACTGATTTTTTTCAATTTTCTACTGTCCCATAACATAAACCTCACAAATGAAGTTAACATCTTATAAGATATAGTTATATGCCGTCAGTGTTTGATTTTGCAATGATTTCACTGTTTGGATGTGTTTTTCTATTTGTGTCTGTTTTGTGCACATTCAGCAAGTATACGGCTGTTTTCTGATTTTTTTCAATTTTCTACTGTCCCATAACATAAACCTCACAAATAAAGTTAACATCTTATAAGATATACTTCTGTAACCTCAGTGTTTGATTTTGCAATGATTTCACTGTTTGGATGTGTTTTTCTCTTTGTGTCTGTTTTTGTGCACATTCAGCAAGTATACGGCTGTTTTCTGATTTTTTTCAATTTTCTACTGTCCCATAACATAAACCTCACAAATAAAGTTAACATCTTATAAGATATAGTTATATGCCTTCAGTGTTTGATTTTGCAATGATTTCACTGTTTGGATGTGTTTTTCTATTTGTGTCTGTTTTTGTGAACATTCAGCAAGTATACGGCTGTTTTCTGATTTTTTTCAATTTTCTACTGTCCCATAACATAAACCTCACAAATAAAGTTAACATCTTATAAGATATACTTCTGTAACCTCAGTGTTTGATTTTGCAATGATTTCACTGTTTGGATGTGTTTTTCTATTTGTGTCTGTTTTTGTGCACATTCAGCAAGTATACGGCTGTTTTCTGATTTTTTTCAATTTTCTACTGTCCCATAACATAAACCTCACAAATAAAGTTAAAATCTTATAAGATATAGTTATATGCCGTCAGTGTTTGATTTTGCAATGATTTCACTGTTTGGATGTGTTTTTCTATTTGTGTCTGTTTTTGTGCACATTCAGCAAGTATACGGCTGTTTTCTGATTTTTTTCAATTTTCTACTGTCCCATAACATAAACCTCACAAATAAAGTTAACATCTTATAAGATATACTTCTGTACCCTCAGTGTTTGATTTTGCAATGATTTCACTGTTTGGATGTGTTTTTTCTATTTGTGTCTTTTGTTGTGCACATTCAGCAAGTATCGACTGATTTTTTTCAATTTTCTACTGTCCCATAACATAAACCTCACAAATGAAGTTAACATCTTATAAGATATAGTTATATGCCGTCAGTGTTTGATTTTGCAATGATTTCACTGTTTGGATGTGTTTTTCTATTTGTGTCTGTTTTTGTGCACATTCAGCAAGTATACGGCTGTTTTCTGATTTTTTTCAATTTTCTACTTTCCCATAACATAAACCTCACAAATAAAGTTAACATCTTATAAGATATACTTCTGTAACCTCAGTGTTTGATTTTGCAATGATTTCACTGTTTGGATGTGTTTTTCTCTTTGTGTCTGTTTTTGTGCACATTCAGCAAGTATACGGCTGTTTTCTGATTTTTTTCAATTTTCTACTGTCCCATAACATAAACCTCACAAATAAAGTTAACATCTTATAAGATATAGTTATATGCCTTCAGTGTTTGATTTTGCAATGATTTCACTGTTTGGATGTGTTTTTCTATTTGTGTCTGTTTTTGTGAACATTCAGCAAGTATACGGCTGTTTTCTGATTTTTTTCAATTTTCTACTGTCCCATAACATAAACCTCACAAATAAAGTTAACATCTTATAAGATATACTTCTGTAACCTCAGTGTTTGATTTTGCAATGATTTCACTGTTTGGATGTGTTTTTCTATTTGTGTCTGTTTTTGTGCACATTCAGCAAGTATACGGCTGTTTTCTGATTTTTTTCAATTTTCTACTGTCCCATAACATAAACCTCACAAATAAAGTTAAAATCTTATAAGATATAGTTATATGCCGTCAGTGTTTGATTTTGCAATGATTTCACTGTTTGGATGTGTTTTTCTATTTGTGTCTTTTGTTGTGCACATTCAGCAAGTATACGGCTGTTTTCTGATTTTTTTCAATTTTCTACTGTCCCATAACATAAACCTCACAAATAAAGTTAACATCTTATAAGATATACTTCTGTACCCTCAGTGTTTGATTTTGCAATGATTTCACTGTTTGGATGTGTTTTTCTATTTGTGTCTTTTGTTGTGCACATTCAGCAAGTATCGACTGATTTTTTTCAATTTTCTACTGTCCCATAACATAAACCTCACAAATGAAGTTAACATCTTATAAGATATAGTTATATGCCGTCAGTGTTTGATTTTGCAATGATTTCACTGTTTGGATGTGTTTTTCTATTTGTGTCTGTTTTGTGCACATTCAGCAAGTATACGGCTGTTTTCTGATTTTTTTCAATTTTCTACTGTCCCATAACATAAACCTCACAAATAAAGTTAACATCTTATAAGATATAGTTATTTACCCTCAGTGTTTGATTTTGCAATGATTTCACTGTTTGGATGTGTTTTTCTATTTGTGTCTGTATTTGTGCGCATTCAGCAAGTATACGGCTGTTTTCTGATTTTTTTCAATTTTCTACTGTCCCATAACATAAACCTCACAAATAAAGTTAACATCTTATAAGATATACTTCTGTACCCTCAGTGTTTGATTTTGCAATGATTTCACTGTTTGGATGTGTTTTTCTATTTGTGTCTGTTTTTGTGCACATTCAGCAAGTATACGGCTGTTTTCTGATTATTTTCAATTTTCTACTGTCCCATAACATAAACCTCACAAATAAAGTTAACATCTTATAAGATATAGTTATATGCCTTCAGTGTTTGATTTTGCAATGATTTCACTGTTTGGATGTGTTTTTCTATTTGTGTCTGTTTTTGTGAACATTCAGCAAGTATACGGCTGTTTTCTGATTTTTTTCAATTTTCTACTGTCCCATAACATAAACCTCACAAATAAAGTTAACATCTTATAAGATATACTTCTGTAACCTCAGTGTTTGATTTTGCAATGATTTCACTGTTTGGATGTGTTTTTCTATTTGTGTCTGTTTTTGTGCACATTCAGCAAGTATACGGCTGTTTTCTGATTTTTTTCAATTTTCTACTGTCCCATAACATAAACCTCACAAATAAAGTTAAAATCTTATAAGATATAGTTATATGCCGTCAGTGTTTGATTTTGCAATGATTTCACTGTTTGGATGTGTTTTTCTATTTGTGTCTTTTGTTGTGCACATTCAGCAAGTATACGGCTGTTTTCTGATTTTTTTCAATTTTCTACTGTCCCATAACATAAACCTCACAAATAAAGTTAACATCTTATAAGATATACTTCTGTACCCTCAGTGTTTGATTTTGCAATGATTTCACTGTTTGGATGTGTTTTTCTATTTGTGTCTTTTGTTGTGCACATTCAGCAAGTATCAACTGATTTTTTTCAATTTTCTACTGTCCCATAACATAAACCTCACAAATGAAGTTAACATCTTATAAGATATAGTTATATGCCGTCAGTGTTTGATTTTGCAATGATTTCACTGTTTGGATGTGTTTTTCTATTTGTGTCTGTTTTGTGCACATTCAGCAAGTATACGGCTGTTTTCTGATTTTTTTCAATTTTCTACTGTCCCATAACATAAACCTCACAAATAAAGTTAACATCTTATAAGATATAGTTATTTACCCTCAGTGTTTGATTTTGCAATGATTTCACTGTTTGGATGTGTTTTTCTATTTGTGTCTGTATTTGTGCGCATTCAGCAAGTATACGGCTGTTTTCTGATTTTTTTCAATTTTCTACTGTCCCATAACATAAACCTCACAAATAAAGTTAACATCTTATAAGATATACTTCTGTACCCTCAGTGTTTGATTTTGCAATGATTTCACTGTTTGGATGTGTTTTTCTATTTGTGTCTTTTGTTGTGCACATTCAGCAAGTATCGACTGATTTTTTTCAATTTTCTACTGTCCCATAACATAAACCTCACAAATGAAGTTAACATCTTATAAGATATAGTTATATGCCGTCAGTGTTTGATTTTGCAATGATTTCACTGTTTGGATGTGTTTTTCTATTTGTGTCTGTTTTGTGCACATTCAGCAAGTATACGGCTGTTTTCTGATTTTTTTCAATTTTCTACTGTCCCATAACATAAACCTCACAAATAAAGTTAACATCTTATAAGATATACTTCTGTAACCTCAGTGTTTGATTTTGCAATGATTTCACTGTTTGGATGTGTTTTTCTCTTTGTGTCTGTTTTTGTGCACATTCAGCAAGTATACGGCTGTTTTCTGATTTTTTTCAATTTTCTACTGTCCCATAACATAAACCTCACAAATAAAGTTAACATCTTATAAGATATAGTTATATGCCTTCAGTGTTTGATTTTGCAATGATTTCACTGTTTGGATGTGTTTTTCTATTTGTGTCTGTTTTTGTGAACATTCAGCAAGTATACGGCTGTTTTCGGATTTTTTTCAATTTTCTACTGTCCCATAACATAAACCTCACAAATAAAGTTAACATCTTATAAGATATACTTCTGTAACCTCAGTGTTTGATTTTGTAATGATTTCACTGTTTGGATGTGTTTTTCTATTTGTGTCTGTTTTTGTGCACATTCAGCAAGTATACGGCTGTTTTCTGATTTTTTTCAATTTTCTACTGTCGCATAACATAAACCTCACAAATAAAGTTAACATATTATAAGATATACTTCTGTACTCTCAGTGTTTGATTTTGCAATGATTTCACTGTTTGGATGTGTTTTTCTATTTGTGTCTGTTTTTGTGCACATTCAGCAAGTATACGGCTGTTTTCTGATTTTTTTCAATTTTCTACTGTCGCATAACATAAACCTCACAAATAAAGTAAACATCTTATAAGATATAGTTATATGCCTTCAGTGTTTGATTTTGCAATGATTTTACTGTTTGGATGTGTTTTTCTATTTGTGTCTGTTTTTGTGCGAATTCAGCAAGTATACGGCTGTTTTCTGGTTTTTTTCAATTTTCTACTGTCCCATAACATAAACCTCACAAATAAAGTTAAAATCTTATGAGATATAGTTATATGCCTTCAGTGTTTGATTTTGCAATGATTTCACTGTTTGGATGTGTTTTTCTATTTGTGTCTGTTTTGTGCACATTCAGCAAGTATACGGCTGTTTTCTGATTTTTTTCAATTTTCTCCTCGCCCATAACATAAACCTCACAAATAAAGTTAACATCTTATAAGATATACTTCTGTAACCTCAGTGTTTGATTTTGCAATGATTTCACTGTTTGGATGTGTTTTTCTATTTGTGTCTGTTTTTGTGCACATTCAGCAAGTATACGGCTGTTTTCTGATTTTTTTCAATTTTCTACTGTCCCATAACATAAACCTCACAAATAAAGTTAAAATCTTATAAGATATAGTTATATGCCGTCAGTGTTTGATTTTGCAATGATTTCACTGTTTGGATGTGTTTTTCTATTTGTGTCTTTTGTTGTGCACATTCAGCAAGTATCGACTGATTTTTTTCAATTTTCTACTGTCCCATAACATAAACCTCACAAATGAAGTTAACATCTTATAAGATATAGTTATATGCCGTCAGTGTTTGATTTTGCAATGATTTCACTGTTTGGATGTGTTTTTCTATTTGTGTCTGTTTTGTGCACATTCAGCAAGTATACGGCTGTTTTCTGATTTTTTTCAATTTTCTACTGTCCCATAACATAAACCTCACAAATAAAGTTAACATCTTATAAGATATACTTCTGTAACCTCAGTGTTTGATTTTGCAATGATTTCACTGTTTGGATGTGTTTTTCTATTTGTGTCTGTTTTTGTGCACATTCAGCAAGTATACGGCTGTTTTCTGATTTTTTTCAATTTTCTACTGTCCCATAACATAAACCTCACAAATGAAGTTAACATCTTATAAGATATAGTTATATGCCGTCAGTGTTTGATTTTGCAATGATTTCACTGTTTGGATGTGTTTTTCTATTTGTGTCTGTTTTGTGCACATTCAGCAAGTATACGGCTGTTTTCTGATTTTTTTCAATTTTCTACTGTCCCATAACATAAACCTCACAAATAAAGTTAACATCTTATAAGATATACTTCTGTAACCTCAGTGTTTGATTTTGCAATGATTTCACTGTTTGGATGTGTTTTTCTCTTTGTGTCTGTTTTTGTGCACATTCAGCAAGTATACGGCTGTTTTCTGATTTTTTTCAATTTTCTACTGTCCCATAACATAAACCTCACAAATAAAGTTAACATCTTATAAGATATAGTTGTATGCCTTCAGTGTTTGATTTTGCAATGATTTCACTGTTTGGATGTGTTTTTCTATTTGTGTCTGTTTTTGTGAACATTCAGCAAGTATACGGCTGTTTTCTGATTTTTTTCAATTTTCTACTGTCCCATAACATAAACCTCACAAATAAAGTTAACATCTTATAAGATATACTTCTGTAACCTCAGTGTTTGATTTTGCAATGATTTCACTGTTTGGATGTGTTTTTCTATTTGTGTCTGTTTTGTGCACATTCAGCAAGTATACGGCTGTTTTCTGATTTTTTTCAATTTTCTACTGTCCCATAACATAAACCTCACAAATAAAGTTAACATCTTATAAGATATACTTCTGTACCCTCAGTGTTTGATTTTGCAATGATTTCACTGTTTGGATGTGTTTTTCTATTTGTGTCTTTTGTTGTGCACATTCAGCAAGTATACGGCTGTTTTCTGATTTTTTTCAATTTCTACTGTCCCATAACATAAACCTCACAAATAAAGTTAAAATCTTATAAGATATAGTTATATGCCGTCAGTGTTTGATTTTGCAATGATTTCACTGTTTGGATGTGTTTTTCTATTTGTGTCTGTTTTGTGCACATTCAGCAAGTATACGGCTGTTTTCTGATTTTTTTCAATTTTCTACTGTCCCATAACATAAACCTCACAAATAAAGTTAACATCCTATAAGATATACTTCTGTAACCTCAGTGTTTGATTTTGCAATGATTTCACTGTTTGGATGTGTTTTTCTATTTGTGTCTTTTGTTGTGCACATTCAGCAAGTATACGGCTGTTTTCTGATTTTTTTTCAATTTTCTATTGTCCCGTAACATAAACCTCATAAATAAAGTTAACATCTTATAAGATATACTTCTGTAACCTCAGTGTTTGATTTTGCAATGATTTCACTGTTTGGATGTGTTTTTCTATTTGTGTCTGTTTTTGTGCACATTCAGCAAGTATACGGCTGTTTTCTGATTTTTTTCAATTTTCTACTGTCGCATAACATAAACCTCACAAATAAAGTTAACATATTATAAGATATACTTCTGTACTCTCAGTGTTTGATTTTGCAATGATTTCACTGTTTGGATGTGTTTTTCTATTTGTGTCTTTTGTTGTGCACATTCAGCAAGTATACGGCTGTTTTCTGATTTTTTTTCAATTTTCTATTGTCCCGTAACATAAACCTCATAAATAAAGTTAACATCTTATAAGATATACTTCTGTAACCTCAGTGTTTGATTTTGCAATGATTTCACTGTTTGGATGTGTTTTTCTATTTGTGTCTGTTTTTGTGCACATTCAGCAAGTATACGGCTGTTTTCTGATTTTTTTCAATTTTCTACTGTCGCATAACATAAACCTCACAAATAAAGTTAACATATTATAAGATATACTTCTGTACTCTCAGTGTTTGATTTTGCAATGATTTCACTGTTTGGATGTGTTTTTCTATTTGTGTCTGTTTTTGTGCACATTCAGCAAGTATACGGCTGTTTTCTGATTTTTTTCAATTTTCTACTGTCGCATAACATAAACCTCACAAATAAAGTAAACATCTTATAAGATATAGTTATATGCCTTCAGTGTTTGATTTTGCAATGATTTTACTGTTTGGATGTGTTTTTCTATTTGTGTCTGTTTTGTGCACATTCAGCAAGTATACGGCTGTTTTCAGATTTTTTTCAATTTTCTACTGTCCCATAACATAAACCTCACAAATAAAGTTAACATCTTATAAGATATAGTTATATGCCGTCAGTGTTTGATTTTGCAATGATTTCACTGTTTGGATGTGTTTTTCTATTTGTGTCTGTTTTGTGCACATTCAGCAAGTATACGGCTGTTTTCTGATTTTTTTAAATTTTCTACTGTCCCATAACATAAACCTCACAAATAAAGTTAACATCTTATAAGATATACTTCTGTACCCTCAGTGTTTGATTTTGCAATGATTTCACTGTTTGGATGTGTTTTTCTATTTGTGTCTTTTGTTGTGCACATTCAGCAAGTATCGACTGTTTTCTGATTTTAATCAATTTTCTACTGTCCCATAACATAAACCTCACAAATGAAGTTAACATCTTATAAGATATAGTTATATGCCGTCAGTGTTTGATTTTCCAATGATTTCACTGTTTCGATGTGTTTTTCTATTTGTGTCTGTTTTGTGCACATTCAGCAAGTATACGGCTGTTTTCTGATTTTTTTCAATTTTCTACTGTCCCATAACATAAACCTCACAAATGAAGTTAACATCTTATAAGATATAGTTATATGCCGTCAGTGTTTGATTTTCCAATGATTTCACTGTTTGGATGTGTTTTTCTATTTGTGTCTGTTTTGTGCACATTCAGCAAGTATACGGCTGTTTTCTGATTTTTTTCAATTTTCTACTGTCCCATAACATAAACCTCACAAATAAAGTTAACATCTTATAAGATATACTTCTGTAACCTCAGTGTTTGATTTTGCAATGATTTCACTGTTTGGATGTGTTTTTCTATTTGTGTCTGTTTTTGTGCACATTCAGCAAGTATACGGCTGTTTTCCGATTTTTTTCAATTTTCTACTGTCCCATAACATAAACCTCACAAATAAAGTTAACATCTTATAAGATATACTTCTGTACCCTCAGTGTTTGATTTTGCAATGATTTCACTGTTTGGATGTGTTTTTCTATTTGTGTCTTTTGTTGTGCACATTCAGCAAGTATCGACTGTTTTCTGATTTTAATCAATTTTCTACTGTCCCATAACATAGACCTCACAAATGAAGTTAATATCTTATAAGATATAGTTATATGCCGTCAGTGTTTGATTTTCCAATGATTTCACTGTTTCGATGTGTTTTTCTATTTGTGTCTGTTTTGTGCACATTCAGCAAGTATACGGCTGTTTTCTGATTTTTTTCAATTTTCTACTGTCCCATAACATAAACCTCACAAATGAAGTTAACATCTTATAAGATATAGTTATATGCCGTCAGTGTTTGATTTTCCAATGATTTCACTGTTTGGATGTGTTTTTCTATTTGTGTCTGTTTTGTGCACATTCAGCAAGTATACGGCTGTTTTCTGATTTTTTTCAATTTTCTACTGTCCCATAACATAAACCTCACAAATAAAGTTAACATCTTATAAGATATACTTCTGTAACCTCAGTGTTTGATTTTGCAATGATTTCACTGTTTGGATGTGTTTTTCTATTTGTGTCTGTTTTTGTGCACATTCAGCAAGTATACGGCTGTTTTCTGATTTTTTTCAATTTTCGAATGTCCCATAACATAAACCTCACAAATAAAGTTAACATCTTATAAGATATAGTTATATGCCGTCAGTGTTTGATTTTGCAATGATTTCACTGTTTGGATGTGTTTTTCTATTTGTGTCTGTTTTGTGCACATTCAGCAAGTATACGGCTGTTTTCTGATTTTTTTAAATTTTCTACTGTCCCATAACATAAACCTCACAAATAAAGTTAACATCTTATAAGATATACTTCTGTACCCTCAGTGTTTGATTTTGCAATGATTTCACTGTTTGGATGTGTTTTTCTATTTGTGTCTTTTGTTGTGCACATTCAGCAAGTATCGACTGTTTTCTGATTTTAATCAATTTTCTACTGTCCCATAACATAAACCTCACAAATGAAGTTAACATCTTATAAGATATAGTTATATGCCGTCAGTGTTTGATTTTTCAATGATTTCACTGTTTGGATGTGTTTTTCTATTTGTGTCTGTTTTGTGCACATTCAGCAAGTATACGGCTGTTTTCTGATTTTTTTCAATTTTCTACTGTCCCATAACATAAACCTCACAAATAAAGTTAAAATCTTGTAAGATATAGTTATATGCCTTCAGTGTTTGATTTTGCAATGATTTCACTGTTTGGATGTGTTTTTCTATTTGTGTCTTTTTTTGTGCACATTCAGCAAGTATACGGCTGTTTTCTGATTTTTTTTCAATTTTCTACTGTCCCATAACATAAACCTCACAAATAAAGTTAAAATCTTATAAGATATACTTCTGTAACCTCTGTGTTTATTTTGCAATGATTTCACTGTTTGGATGTGTTTTTCTATTTGTGTCTGTTTTGTGCACATTCAGCAAGTATACGGCTGTTTTCTGATTTTTTTCAATTTTCTACTGTCCCATAACATAAACCTCACAAATAAAGTTAAAATCTTATAAGATATAGTTATATGCCTTCAGTGTTTGATTTTGCAATGATTTCACTGTTTGGATGTGTTTTTCTATTTGTGTCTGTTTTTGTGCACATTCAGCAAGTATACGGCTGTTTTCTGATTTTTTTCAATTTTCTACTGTCCCATAACATAAACCTCACAAATAAAGTTAACATCTTATAAGATATACTTCTGTACCCTCAGTGTTTGATCTTGCAATGATTTCACTGTTTGGATGTGTTTTTCTATTTGTGTCTGTTTTGTGCACATTCAGCAAGTATACGGCTGTTTTCTGATTTTTTTAAATTTTCTACTGTCCCATAACATAAACCTCACAAATAAAGTTAAAATCTTATAAGATATAGTTATATGCCTTCAGTGTTTGATTTTGCAATGATTTCACTGTTTGGATGTGTTTTTCTATTTGTGTCTGTTTTGTGCACATTCAGCAAGTATACGGCTGTTTTCTGATTTTTTTCAATTTTCTACTGTCCCATAACATAAACCTCACAAATAAAGTTAACATCTTATAAGATATACTTCTGTAACCTCAGTGTTTGATTTTGCAATGATTTCACTGTTTGGATGTGTTTTTCTATATGTGTCTGTTTTTGTGCACATTCAGCAAGTATACGGATGTTTTCTGATTTTTTTCAATTTTCTACTGTCCCATAACATAAACCTCACAAATAAAGTTAACATCTTATAAGATATACTTCTGTAACCTCAGTGTTTGATTTTGCAATGATTTCACTGTTTGGATGTGTTTTTCTCTTTGTGTCTGTTTTTGTGCACATTCAGCAAGTATACGGCTGTTTTCTGATTTTTTTCAATTTTCTACTGTCCCATAACATAAACCTCACAAATAAAGTTAACATCTTATAAGATATAGTTATATGCCTTCAGTGTTTGATTTTGCAATGATTTCACTGTTTGGATGTGTTTTTCTATTTGTGTCTGTTTTTGTGAACATTCAGCAAGTATACGGCTGTTTTCTGATTTTTTTCAATTTTCTACTGTCCCATAACATAAACCTCACAAATAAAGTTAACATCTTATAAGATATACTTCTGTAACCTCAGTGTTTGATTTTGCAATGATTTCACTGTTTGGATGTGTTTTTCTATTTGTGTCTGTTTTTGTGCACATTCAGCAAGTATACGGCTGTTTTCTGATTTTTTTCAATTTTCTACTGTCCCATAACATAAACCTCACAAATAAAGTTAAAATCTTATAAGATATAGTTATATGCCGTCAGTGTTTGATTTTGCAATGATTTCACTGTTTGGATGTGTTTTTCTATTTGTGTCTTTTGTTGTGCACATTCAGCAAGTATACGGCTGTTTCTGATTTTTTTCAATTTTCTACTGTCCCATAACATAAACCTCACAAATAAAGTTAAAATCTTATAAGATATAGTTATATGCCTTCAGTGTTTGATTTTGCAATGATTTCACTGTTTGGATGTGTTTTTCTATTTGTGTCTGTTTTTGTGCACATTCAGCAAGTATACGGCTGTTTTCTGATTTTTTTCAATTTTCTACTGTCCCATAACATAAACCTCACAAATAAAGTTAACATCTTATAAGATATACTTCTGTACCCTCAGTGTTTGATCTTGCAATGATTTCACTGTTTGGATGTGTTTTTCTATTTGTGTCTGTTTTGTGCACATTCAGCAAGTATACGGCTGTTTTCTGATTTTTTTCAATTTTCTACTGTCCCATAACATAAACCTCACAAATAAAGTTAAAATCTTATAAGATATAGTTATATGCCTTCAGTGTTTGATTTTGCAATGATTTCACTGTTTGGATGTGTTTTTCTATTTGTGTCTGTTTTGTGCACATTCAGCAAGTATACGGCTGTTTTCTGATTTTTTTCAATTTTCTACTGTCCCATAACATAAACCTCACAAATAAAGTTAACATCTTATAAGATATACTTCTGTAACCTCAGTGTTTGATTTTGCAATGATTTCACTGTTTGGATGTGTTTTTCTATATGTGTCTGTTTTTGTGCACATTCAGCAAGTATACGGATGTTTTCTGATTTTTTTCAATTTTCTACTGTCCCATAACATAAACCTCACAAATAAAGTTAACATCTTATAAGATATACTTCTGTAACCTCAGTGTTTGATTTTGCAATGATTTCACTGTTTGGATGTGTTTTTCTCTTTGTGTCTGTTTTTGTGCACATTCAGCAAGTATACGGCTGTTTTCTGATTTTTTTCAATTTTCTACTGTCCCATAACATAAACCTCACAAATAAAGTTAACATCTTATAAGATATAGTTATATGCCTTCAGTGTTTGATTTTGCAATGATTTCACTGTTTGGATGTGTTTTTCTATTTGTGTCTGTTTTTGTGAACATTCAGCAAGTATACGGCTGTTTTCTGATTTTTTTCAATTTTCTACTGTCCCATAACATAAACCTCACAAATAAAGTTAACATCTTATAAGATATACTTCTGTAACCTCAGTGTTTGATTTTGCAATGATTTCACTGTTTGGATGTGTTTTTCTATTTGTGTCTGTTTTTGTGCACATTCAGCAAGTATACGGCTGTTTTCTGATTTTTTTCAATTTTCTACTGTCCCATAACATAAACCTCACAAATAAAGTTAAAATCTTATAAGATATAGTTATATGCCGTCAGTGTTTGATTTTGCAATGATTTCACTGTTTGGATGTGTTTTTCTATTTGTGTCTTTTGTTGTGCACATTCAGCAAGTATACGGCTGTTTCTGATTTTTTTCAATTTTCTACTGTCCCATAACATAAACCTCACAAATAAAGTTAACATCTTATAATATATACTTCTGTACCCTCAGTGTTTGATTTTGCAATGATTTCACTGTTTGGATGTGTTTTTCTATTTGTGTCTTTTGTTGTGCACATTCAGCAAGTATCGACTGATTTTTTTCAATTTTCTACTGTCCCATAACATAAACCTCACAAATGAAGTTAACATCTTATAAGATATAGTTATATGCCGTCAGTGTTTGATTTTGCAATGATTTCACTGTTTGGATGTGTTTTTCTATTTGTGTCTGTTTTGTGCACATTCAGCAAGTATACGGCTGTTTTCTGATTTTTTTCAATTTTCTACTGTCCCGTAACATAAACCTCACAAATAAAGTTAACATCTTATAAGATATACTTCTGTAACCTCAGTGTTTGATTTTGCAATGATTTCACTGTTTGGATGTGTTTTTCTATTTGTGTCTGTTTTTGTGCACATTCAGCAAGTTATACGGCTGTTTTCTGATTTTTTTCAATTTTCTACTGTCCCATAACATAAACCTCACAAATAAAGTTAAAATCTTGTAAGATATAGTTATATGCCTTCAGTGTTTGATTTTCCAATGATTTCACTGTTTGGATGTGTTTTTCTATTTGTGTCTGTTTTGTGCACATTCAGCAAGTATACGGCTGTTTTCTGATTTTTTTCAATTTTCTACTGTCCCATAACATAAACCTCACAAATAAAGTTAACATCTTATAAGATATACTTCTGTAACCTCAGTGTTTGATTTTGCAATGATTTCACAGTTTGGATGTGTTTTTCTATTTGTGTCTGTTTTTGTGCGCATTCAGCAAGTATACGGCTGTTTTCTGATTTTTTTCAATTTTCTACTGTCCCATAACATAAACCTCACAAATAAAGTTAACATCTTATAAGATATACTTCTGTACCCTCAGTGTTTGATTTTGCAATGATTTCACTGTTTGGATGTGTTTTTCTATTTGTGTCTTTTGTTGTGCACATTCAGCAAGTATACGGCTGTTTTCTGATTTTTTTCAATTTCTACTGTCCCATAACATAAACCTCACAAATAAAGTTAAAATCTTATAAGATATAGTTATATGCCGTCAGTGTTTGATTTTGCAATGATTTCACTGTTTGGATGTGTTTTTCTATTTGTGTCTGTTTTGTGCACATTCAGCAAGTATACGGCTGTTTTCTGATTTTTTTCAATTTTCTACTGTCCCATAACATAAACCTCACAAATAAAGTTAACATCTTATAAGATATACTTCTGTAACCTCAGTGTTTGATTTTGCAATGATTTCACTGTTTGGATGTGTTTTTCTATATGTGTCTGTTTTTGTGCACATTCAGCAAGTATACGGATGTTTTCTGATTTTTTTCAATTTTCTACTGTCCCATAACATAAACCTCACAAATAAAGTTAACATCTTATAAGATATACTTCTGTAACCTCAGTGTTTGATTTTGCAATGATTTCACTGTTTGGATGTGTTTTTCTCTTTGTGTCTGTTTTTGTGCACATTCAGCAAGTATACGGCTGTTTTCTGATTTTTTTCAATTTTCTACTGTCCCATAACATAAACCTCACAAATAAAGTTAACATCTTATAAGATATAGTTATATGCCTTCAGTGTTTGATTTTGCAATGATTTCACTGTTTGGATGTGTTTTTCTATTTGTGTCTGTTTTTGTGAACATTCAGCAAGTATACGGCTGTTTTCTGATTTTTTTCAATTTTCTACTGTCCCATAACATAAACCTCACAAATAAAGTTAACATCTTATAAGATATAGTTATATGCCTTCAGTGTTTGATTTTGCAATGATTTCACTGTTTGGATGTGTTTTTCTATTTGTGTCTGTTTTTGTGAACATTCAGCAAGTATACGGCTGTTTTCTGATTTTTTTCAATTTTCTACTGTCCCATAACATAAACCTCACAAATAAAGTTAACATCTTATAAGATATACTTCTGTAACCTCAGTGTTTGATTTTGCAATGATTTCACTGTTTGGATGTGTTTTTCTATTTGTGTCTGTTTTTGTGCACATTCAGCAAGTATACGGCTGTTTTCAGATTTTTTTAAATTTTCTACTGTCCCATAACATAAACCTCACAAATAAAGTTAAAATCTTATAAGATATAGTTATATGCCGTCAGTGTTTGATTTTGCAATGATTTCACTGTTTGGATGTGTTTTTCTATTTGTGTCTTTTGTTGTGCACATTCAGCAAGTATACGGCTGTTTTCTGATTTTTTTCAATTTTCTACTGTCCCATAACATAAACCTCACAAATAAAGTTAACATCTTATAAGATATACTTCTGTACCCTCAGTGTTTGATTTTGCAATGATTCCACTGTTTGGATGTGTTTTTCTATATGTGTCTTTTGTTGTGCACATTCAGCAAGTATCGACTGATTTTTTTCAATTTTCTACTGTCCCATAACATAAACCTCACAAATGAAGTTAACATCTTATAAGATATAGTTATATGCCGTCAGTGTTTGATTTTACAATGATTTCACTGTTTGGATGTGTTTTTCTATTTGTGTCTGTTTTGTGCACATTCAGCAAGTATACGGCTGTTTTCTGATTTTTTTCAATTTTCTCCTCGCCCATAACATAAACCTCACAAATAAAGTTAACATCTTATAAGATATACTTCTGTAACCTCAGTGTTTGATTTTGCAATGATTTCACTGTTTGGATGTGTTTTTCTATTTGTGTCTGTTTTTGTTCACATTCAGCAAGTATACGGCTGTTTTCTGATTGTTTTCAATTTTCTACTGTCCCATAACAAACCTCACAAATAAAGTTAACATCTTATAAGATATACTTCTGTAACCTCAGTGTTTGATTTTGCAATGATTTCACTGTTTGGATGTGTTTTTCTATTTGTGTCTGTTTTTGTGCACATTCAGCAAGTATATGGCTGTTTTCTGATTTTTTTCAATTTTCTACTGTCCCATAACATAAACCTCACAAATAAAGTTAACATCTTATAAGATATAGTTATATGCCGTCAGTGTTTGATTTTGCAATGATTTCACTGTTTGGATGTGTTTTTCTATTTGTGTCTGTTTTGTGCACATTCAGCAAGTATACGGCTGTTTTCTGATTTTTTTAAATTTTCTACTGTCCCATAACATAAACCTCACAAATAAAGTTAACATCTTATAAGATATACTTCTGTAACCTCAGTGTTTGATTTTGCAATGATTTCACTGTTTGGATGTGTTTTTCTATTTGTGTCTGTTTTTGTGCACATTCAGCAAGTATACGGCTGTTTTCTGATTTTTTTCAATTTTCTACTGTCCCATAACATAAACCTCACAAATAAAGTTAACATCTTATAAGATATAGTTATATGCCTTCAGTGTTTGATTTTGCAATGATTTCACAGTTTGGATGTGTTTTTCTATTTGTGTCTGTTTTGTGCGCAATCAGCAAGTATACGGCTGTTTTCTGATTTTTTTCAATTTTCTACTGTCCCATAACATAAACCTCACAAATAAAGTTAAAATCTTATAAGATATAGTTATATGCCTTCAGTGTTTGATTTTGCAATGATTTCACTGTTTGGATGTGTTTTTCTATTTGTGTCTGTTTTTGTGCACATTCAGCAAGTATACGGCTGTTTTCTGATTTTTTTCAATTTTCTACTGTCGCATAACATAAACCTCACAAATAAAGTTAACATCTTATAAGATATAGTTATATGCCTTCAGTGTTTGATTTTGCAATGATTTCACTGTTTGGATGTGTTTTTCTATTTGTGTCTGTTTTTGTGCGAATTCAGCAAGTATACGGCTGTTTTCTGGGTTTTTTCAATTTTCTACTGTCCCATAACATAAACCTCACAAATAAAGTTAAAATCTTATGAGATATAGTTATATGCCTTCAGTGTTTGATTTTGCAATGATTTCACTGTTTGGATGTGTTTTTCTATTTGTGTCTGTTTTTGTGCACATTCAGCAAGTATACGGCTGTTTTCTGATTTTTTTCAATTTTCTACTGTCGCATAACATAAACCTCACAAATAAAGTTAACATCTTATAAGATATAGTTATATGCCTTCAGTGTTTGATTTTGCAATGATTTCACTGTTTGGATGTGTTTTTCTATTTGTGTCTGTTTTTGTGCGAATTCAGCAAGTATACGGCTGTTTTCTGGGTTTTTTCAATTTTCTACTGTCCCATAACATAAACCTCACAAATAAAGTTAAAATCTTATGAGATATAGTTATATGCCTTCAGTGTTTGATTTTGCAATGATTTCACTGTTTGGATGTGTTTTTCTATTTGTGTCTGTTTTGTGCACATTCAGCAAGTATACGGCTGTTTTCTGATTTTTTTCAATTTTCTCCTCGCCCATAACATAAACCTCACAAATAAAGTTAACATCTTATAAGATATACTTCTGTAACCTCAGTGTTTGATTTTGCAATGATTTCACTGTTTGGATGTGTTTTTCTATTTGTGTCTGTTTTTGTGCACATTCAGCAAGTATACGGCTGTTTTCTGATTTTTTTCAATTTTCTACTGTCCCATAACATAAACCTCACAAATAAAGTTAAAATCTTGTAAGATATAGTTATATGCCTTCAGTGTTTGATTTTGCAATGATTTCACTGTTTGGATGTGTTTTTCTATTTGTGTCTGTTTTGTGCACATTCAGCAAGTATACGGCTGTTTTCTGATTTTTTTCAATTTTCTACTGTCCCATAACATAAACCTCACAAATAAAGTTAACATCTTATAATATATACTTCTGTAACCTCAGTGTTTGATTTTGCAATGATTTCACTGTTTGGATGTGTTTTTCTATTTGTGTCTGTTTTGTGCACATTCAGCAAGTATACGGCTGTTTTCTGATTTTTTTCAATTTTCTACTGTCCCATAACATAAACCTCACAAATAAAGTTAACATCTTATAAGATATAGTTATATGCCTTCAGTGTTTGATTTTGCAATGATTTCACAGTTTGGATGTGTTTTTCTATTTGTGTCTGTTTTTGTGCACATTCAGCAAGTATACGGCTGTTTTCTGATTTTTTTCAATTTTCTACTGTCCCATAACATAAACCTCACAAATAAAGTTAACATCTTATAAGATATAGTTATATGCCTTCAGTGTTTGATTTTGCAATGATTTCACAGTTTGGATGTGTTTTTCTATTTGTGTCTGTTTTTGTGCACATTCAGCAAGTATATGGCTGTTTTCTGATTTTTTTCAATTTTCTACTGTCCCATAACATAAACCTCACAAATAAAGTTAACATCTTATAAGATATAGTTATATGCCGTCAGTGTTTGATTTTGCAATGATTTCACTGTTTGGATGTGTTTTTCTATTTGTGTCTGTTTTGTGCACATTCAGCAAGTATACGGCTGTTTTCTGATTTTTTTAAATTTTCTACTGTCCCATAACATAAACCTCACAAATAAAGTTAACATCTTATAAGATATACTTCTGTAACCTCAGTGTTTGATTTTGCAATGATTTCACTGTTTGGATGTGTTTTTCTATTTGTGTCTGTTTTTGTGCACATTCAGCAAGTATACGGCTGTTTTCTGATTTTTTTCAATTTTCTACTGTCCCATAACATAAACCTCACAAATAAAGTTAACATCTTATAAGATATAGTTATATGCCTTCAGTGTTTGATTTTGCAATGATTTCACAGTTTGGATGTGTTTTTCTATTTGTGTCTGTTTTGTGCGCAATCAGCAAGTATACGGCTGTTTTCTGATTTTTTTCAATTTTCTACTGTCCCATAACATAAACCTCACAAATAAAGTTAAAATCTTATAAGATATAGTTATATGCCTTCAGTGTTTGATTTTGCAATGATTTCACTGTTTGGATGTGTTTTTCTATTTGTGTCTGTTTTGTGCACATTCAGCAAGTATACGGCTGTTTTCTGATTTTTTTCAATTTTCTACTGTCGCATAACATAAACCTCACAAATAAAGTTAACATCTTATAAGATATAGTTATATGCCTTCAGTGTTTGATTTTGCAATGATTTCACTGTTTGGATGTGTTTTTCTATTTGTGTCTGTTTTTGTGCGAATTCAGCAAGTATACGGCTGTTTTCTGGGTTTTTTCAATTTTCTACTGTCCCATAACATAAACCTCACAAATAAAGTTAAAATCTTATGAGATATAGTTATATGCCTTCAGTGTTTGATTTTGCAATGATTTCACTGTTTGGATGTGTTTTTCTATTTGTGTCTGTTTTGTGCACATTCAGCAAGTATACGGCTGTTTTCTGATTTTTTTCAATTTTCTCCTCGCCCATAACATAAACCTCACAAATAAAGTTAACATCTTATAAGATATACTTCTGTAACCTCAGTGTTTGATTTTGCAATGATTTCACTGTTTGGATGTGTTTTTCTATTTGTGTCTGTTTTTGTGCACATTCAGCAAGTATACGGCTGTTTTCTGATTTTTTTCAATTTTCTACTGTCCCATAACATAAACCTCACAAATAAAGTTAAAATCTTGTAAGATATAGTTATATGCCTTCAGTGTTTGATTTTGCAATGATTTCACTGTTTGGATGTGTTTTTCTATTTGTGTCTGTTTTGTGCACATTCAGCAAGTATACGGCTGTTTTCTGATTTTTTTCAATTTTCTACTGTCCCATAACATAAACCTCACAAATAAAGTTAACATCTTATAATATATACTTCTGTAACCTCAGTGTTTGATTTTGCAATGATTTCACTGTTTGGATGTGTTTTTCTATTTGTGTCTGTTTTGTGCACATTCAGCAAGTATACGGCTGTTTTCTGATTTTTTTCAATTTTCTACTGTCCCATAACATAAACCTCACAAATAAAGTTAACATCTTATAAGATATAGTTATATGCCTTCAGTGTTTGATTTTGCAATGATTTCACAGTTTGGATGTGTTTTTCTATTTGTGTCTGTTTTTGTGCACATTCAGCAAGTATACGGCTGTTTTCTGATTTTTTTCAATTTTCTACTGTCCCATAACATAAACCTCACAAATAAAGTTAACATCTTATAAGATATAGTTATATGCCTTCAGTGTTTGATTTTGCAATGATTTCACAGTTTGGATGTGTTTTTCTATTTGTGTCTGTTTTTGTGCGCAATCAGCAAGTATACGGCTGTTTTCTGATTTTTTTCAATTTTCTACTGTCCCATAACATAAACCTCACAAATAAAGTTAAAATCTTATAAGATATACTTCTGTAACCTCAGTGTTTGATTTTGCAATGATTTCACTGTCCGATGTGTTTTTCTATTTGTGTCTGTTTTTGTGCACATTCAGCAAGTATACGGCTGTTTTCTGATTTTTTTCAATTTTCTACTGTCCCATAACATAAACCTCACAAATAAAGTTAAAATCTTGTAAGATATAGTTATATGCCTTCAGTGTTTGATTTTGCAATGATTTCACTGTTTGGATGTGTTTTTCTATTTGTGTCTGTTTTGTGCACATTCAGCAAGTATACGGCTGTTTTCTGATTTTTTTCAATTTTCTACTGTCCCATAACATAAACCTCACAAATAAAGTTAGAATCTTATAAGATATAGTTATATGCCTTCAGTGTTTGATTTTGCAATGATTTCACTGTTTGAATGTGTTTTTCTATTTGTGTCTGTTTTTGTGCACATTCAGCAAGTATACGGCTGTTTTCTGATTTTTTTCAATTTTCTACTGTCGCATAACATAAACCTCACAAATAAAGTTAACATCTTATAAGATATAGTTATATGCCTTCAGTGTTTGATTTTGCAATGATTTCACTGTTTGGATGTGTTTTTCTATTTGTGTCTGTTTTTGTGCACATTCAGCAAGTATACGGCTGTTTTCTGATTTTTTTCAATTTTCTACTGTCCCATAACATAAACCTCACAAATAAAGTTAACATCTTATAAGATATAGTTATATGCCTTCAGTGTTTGATTTTGCAATGATTTCACAGTTTGGATGTGTTTTTCTATTTGTGTCTGTTTTTGTGCGCAATCAGCAAGTATACGGCTGTTTTCTGATTTTTTTCAATTTTCTACTGTCCCATAACATAAACCTCACAAATAAAGTTAAAATCTTATAAGATATACTTCTGTAACCTCAGTGTTTGATTTTGCAATGATTTCACTGTCCGATGTGTTTTTCTATTTGTGTCTGTTTTTGTGCACATTCAGCAAGTATACGGCTGTTTTCTGATTTTTTTCAATTTTCTACTGTCCCATAACATAAACCTCACAAATAAAGTTAAAATCTTGTAAGATATAGTTATATGCCTTCAGTGTTTGATTTTGCAATGATTTCACTGTTTGGATGTGTTTTTCTATTTGTGTCTGTTTTGTGCACATTCAGCAAGTATACGGCTGTTTTCTGATTTTTTTCAATTTTCTACTGTCCCATAACATAAACCTCACAAATAAAGTTAGAATCTTATAAGATATAGTTATATGCCTTCAGTGTTTGATTTTGCAATGATTTCACTGTTTGGATGTGTTTTTCTATTTGTGTCTGTTTTTGTGAACATTCAGCAAGTATACGGCTGTTTTCTGATTTTTTTCAATTTTCTACTGTCCCATAACATAAACCTCACAAATAAAGTTAACATCTTATAAGATATACTTCTGTAACCTCAGTGTTTGATTTTGCAATGATTTCACTGTTTGGATGTGTTTTTCTATTTGTGTCTGTTTTTGTGCACATTCAGCAAGTATACGGCTGTTTTCAGATTTTTTTAAATTTTCTACTGTCCCATAACATAAACCTCACAAATAAAGTTAAAATCTTATAAGATATAGTTATATGCCGTCAGTGTTTGATTTTGCAATGATTTCACTGTTTGGATGTGTTTTTCTATTTGTGTCTTTTGTTGTGCACATTCAGCAAGTATACGGCTGTTTTCTGATTTTTTTCAATTTTCTACTGTCCCATAACATAAACCTCACAAATAAAGTTAACATCTTATAAGATATACTTCTGTACCCTCAGTGTTTGATTTTGCAATGATTCCACTGTTTGGATGTGTTTTTCTATATGTGTCTTTTGTTGTGCACATTCAGCAAGTATCGACTGATTTTTTTCAATTTTCTACTGTCCCATAACATAAACCTCACAAATGAAGTTAACATCTTATAAGATATAGTTATATGCCGTCAGTGTTTGATTTTACAATGATTTCACTGTTTGGATGTGTTTTTCTATTTGTGTCTGTTTTGTGCACATTCAGCAAGTATACGGCTGTTTTCTGATTTTTTTCAATTTTCTCCTCGCCCATAACATAAACCTCACAAATAAAGTTAACATCTTATAAGATATACTTCTGTAACCTCAGTGTTTGATTTTGCAATGATTTCACTGTTTGGATGTGTTTTTCTATTTGTGTCTGTTTTTGTTCACATTCAGCAAGTATACGGCTGTTTTCTGATTGTTTTCAATTTTCTACTGTCCCATAACAAACCTCACAAATAAAGTTAACATCTTATAAGATATACTTCTGTAACCTCAGTGTTTGATTTTGCAATGATTTCACTGTTTGGATGTGTTTTTCTATTTGTGTCTGTTTTTGTGCACATTCAGCAAGTATATGGCTGTTTTCTGATTTTTTTCAATTTTCTACTGTCCCATAACATAAACCTCACAAATAAAGTTAACATCTTATAAGATATAGTTATATGCCGTCAGTGTTTGATTTTGCAATGATTTCACTGTTTGGATGTGTTTTTCTATTTGTGTCTGTTTTGTGCACATTCAGCAAGTATACGGCTGTTTTCTGATTTTTTTAAATTTTCTACTGTCCCATAACATAAACCTCACAAATAAAGTTAACATCTTATAAGATATACTTCTGTAACCTCAGTGTTTGATTTTGCAATGATTTCACTGTTTGGATGTGTTTTTCTATTTGTGTCTGTTTTTGTGCACATTCAGCAAGTATACGGCTGTTTTCTGATTTTTTTCAATTTTCTACTGTCCCATAACATAAACCTCACAAATAAAGTTAACATCTTATAAGATATAGTTATATGCCTTCAGTGTTTGATTTTGCAATGATTTCACAGTTTGGATGTGTTTTTCTATTTGTGTCTGTTTTGTGCGCAATCAGCAAGTATACGGCTGTTTTCTGATTTTTTTCAATTTTCTACTGTCCCATAACATAAACCTCACAAATAAAGTTAAAATCTTATAAGATATAGTTATATGCCTTCAGTGTTTGATTTTGCAATGATTTCACTGTTTGGATGTGTTTTTCTATTTGTGTCTGTTTTTGTGCACATTCAGCAAGTATACGGCTGTTTTCTGATTTTTTTCAATTTTCTACTGTCGCATAACATAAACCTCACAAATAAAGTTAACATCTTATAAGATATAGTTATATGCCTTCAGTGTTTGATTTTGCAATGATTTCACTGTTTGGATGTGTTTTTCTATTTGTGTCTGTTTTTGTGCGAATTCAGCAAGTATACGGCTGTTTTCTGGGTTTTTTCAATTTTCTACTGTCCCATAACATAAACCTCACAAATAAAGTTAAAATCTTATGAGATATAGTTATATGCCTTCAGTGTTTGATTTTGCAATGATTTCACTGTTTGGATGTGTTTTTCTATTTGTGTCTGTTTTTGTGCACATTCAGCAAGTATACGGCTGTTTTCTGATTTTTTTCAATTTTCTACTGTCGCATAACATAAACCTCACAAATAAAGTTAACATCTTATAAGATATAGTTATATGCCTTCAGTGTTTGATTTTGCAATGATTTCACTGTTTGGATGTGTTTTTCTATTTGTGTCTGTTTTTGTGCGAATTCAGCAAGTATACGGCTGTTTTCTGGGTTTTTTCAATTTTCTACTGTCCCATAACATAAACCTCACAAATAAAGTTAAAATCTTATGAGATATAGTTATATGCCTTCAGTGTTTGATTTTGCAATGATTTCACTGTTTGGATGTGTTTTTCTATTTGTGTCTGTTTTGTGCACATTCAGCAAGTATACGGCTGTTTTCTGATTTTTTTCAATTTTCTCCTCGCCCATAACATAAACCTCACAAATAAAGTTAACATCTTATAAGATATACTTCTGTAACCTCAGTGTTTGATTTTGCAATGATTTCACTGTTTGGATGTGTTTTTCTATTTGTGTCTGTTTTTGTGCATATTCAGCAAGTATACGGCTGTTTTCTGATTTTTTTCAATTTTCTACTGTCCCATAACATAAACCTCACAAATAAAGTTAAAATCTTGTAAGATATAGTTATATGCCTTCAGTGTTTGATTTTGCAATGATTTCACTGTTTGGATGTGTTTTTCTATTTGTGTCTGTTTTGTGCACATTCAGCAAGTATACGGCTGTTTTCTGATTTTTTTCAATTTTCTACTGTCCCATAACATAAACCTCACAAATAAAGTTAACATCTTATAATATATACTTCTGTAACCTCAGTGTTTGATTTTGCAATGATTTCACTGTTTGGATGTGTTTTTCTATTTGTGTCTGTTTTGTGCACATTCAGCAAGTATACGGCTGTTTTCTGATTTTTTTCAATTTTCTACTGTCCCATAACATAAACCTCACAAATAAAGTTAACATCTTATAAGATATAGTTATATGCCTTCAGTGTTTGATTTTGCAATGATTTCACAGTTTGGATGTGTTTTTCTATTTGTGTCTGTTTTTGTGCACATTCAGCAAGTATACGGCTGTTTTCTGATTTTTTTCAATTTTCTACTGTCCCATAACATAAACCTCACAAATAAAGTTAACATCTTATAAGATATAGTTATATGCCTTCAGTGTTTGATTTTGCAATGATTTCACAGTTTGGATGTGTTTTTCTATTTGTGTCTGTTTTTGTGCACATTCAGCAAGTATACGGCTGTTTTCTGATTTTTTTCAATTTTCTACTGTCCCATAACATAAACCTCACAAATAAAGTTAACATCTTATAAGATATAGTTATATGCCTTCAGTGTTTGATTTTGCAATGATTTCACAGTTTGGATGTGTTTTTCTATTTGTGTCTGTTTTTGTGCGCAATCAGCAAGTATACGGCTGTTTTCTGATTTTTTTCAATTTTCTACTGTCCCATAACATAAACCTCACAAATAAAGTTAAAATCTTATAAGATATACTTCTGTAACCTCAGTGTTTGATTTTGCAATGATTTCACTGTCCGATGTGTTTTTCTATTTGTGTCTGTTTTTGTGCACATTCAGCAAGTATACGGCTGTTTTCTGATTTTTTTCAATTTTCTACTGTCCCATAACATAAACCTCACAAATAAAGTTAAAATCTTGTAAGATATAGTTATATGCCTTCAGTGTTTGATTTTGCAATGATTTCACTGTTTGGATGTGTTTTTCTATTTGTGTCTGTTTTGTGCACATTCAGCAAGTATACGGCTGTTTTCTGATTTTTTTCAATTTTCTACTGTCCCATAACATAAACCTCACAAATAAAGTTAGAATCTTATAAGATATAGTTATATGCCTTCAGTGTTTGATTTTGCAATGATTTCACTGTTTGGATGTGTTTTTCTATTTGTGTCTGTTTTTGTGCACATTCAGCAAGTATACGGCTGTTTTCTGATTTTTTTCAATTTTCTACTGTCGCATAACATAAACCTCACAAATAAAGTTAACATCTTATAAGATATAGTTATATGCCTTCAGTGTTTGATTTTGCAATGATTTTACTGTTTGGATGTGTTTTTCTATTTGTGTCTGTTTTTGTGCACATTCAGCAAGTATACGGCTGTTTTCTGATTTTTTTCAATTTTCTACTGTCCCATAACATAAACCTCACAAATAAAGTTAACATCTTATAAGATATAGTTATATGCCTTCAGTGTTTGATTTTGCAATGATTTCACAGTTTGGATGTGTTTTTCTATTTGTGTCTGTTTTTGTGCGCAATCAGCAAGTATACGGCTGTTTTCTGATTTTTTTCAATTTTCTACTGTCCCATAACATAAACCTCACAAATAAAGTTAAAATCTTATAAGATATACTTCTGTAACCTCAGTGTTTGATTTTGCAATGATTTCACTGTCCGATGTGTTTTTCTATTTGTGTCTGTTTTTGTGCACATTCAGCAAGTATACGGCTGTTTTCTGATTTTTTTCAATTTTCTACTGTCCCATAACATAAACCTCACAAATAAAGTTAAAATCTTGTAAGATATAGTTATATGCCTTCAGTGTTTGATTTTGCAATGATTTCACTGTTTGGATGTGTTTTTCTATTTGTGTCTGTTTTGTGCACATTCAGCAAGTATACGGCTGTTTTCTGATTTTTTTCAATTTTCTACTGTCCCATAACATAAACCTCACAAATAAAGTTAGAATCTTATAAGATATAGTTATATGCCTTCAGTGTTTGATTTTGCAATGATTTCACTGTTTGGATGTGTTTTTCTATTTGTGTCTGTTTTTGTGCACATTCAGCAAGTATACGGCTGTTTTCTGATTTATTTCAATTTTCTACTGTCGCATAACATAAACCTCACAAATAAAGTTAACATCTTATAAGATATAGTTATATGCCTTCAGTGTTTGATTTTGCAATGATTTTACTGTTTGGATGTGTTTTTCTATTTGTGTCTGTTTTTGTGCGAATTCAGCAAGTATACGGCTGTTTTCTGTTTTTTTTCAATTTTCTACTGTCCCATAACATAAACCTCACAAATAAAGTTAAAATCTTATGAGATATAGTTATATGCCTTCAGTCTTTGATTTTGCAATGATTTCACTGTTTGGATGTGTTTTTCTATTTGTGTCTGTTTTGTGCACATTCAGCAAGTATACGGCTGTTTTCTGATTTTTTTCAATTTTCTCCTCGCCCATAACATAAACCTCACAAATAAAGTTAACATCTTATAAGATATACTTCTGTAACCACAGTGTTTGATTTTGCAATGATTTCACTGTTTGGATGTGTTTTTTTATTTGTGTCTGTTTTTGTGCACATTCAGCAAGTATACGGCTGTTTTCTGATTTTTTTCAATTTTCTACTGTCCCATAACATAAACCTCACAAATAAAGTTAACATCTTATAAGATATAGTTATATGCCTTCAGTGTTTGATTTTGCAATGATTTCACAGTTTGGATGTGTTTTTCTATTTGTGTCTGTTTTTGTGCGCATTCAGCAAGTATACGGCTGTTTTCTGATTTTTTTCAATTTTCTACTGTCCCATAACATAAACCTCACAAATAAAGTTAAAATCTTATAAGATATAGTTATATGCCTTCAGTGTTTGATTTTGCAATGATTTCACTGTTTGGATGTGTTTTTCTATTTGTGTCTGTTTTGTGCACATTCAGCAAGTATACGGCTGTTTTCTGATTTTTTTTCAATTTTCTATTGTCCCGTAACATAAACCTCATAAATAAAGTTAACATCTTATAAGATATACTTCTGTAACCTCAGTGTTTGATTTTGCAATGATTTCACTGTTTGGATGTGTTTTTCTATTTGTGTCTGTTTTTGTGCACATTCAGCAAGTATACGGCTGTTTTCTGATTTTTTTCAATTTTCTACTGTCGCATAACATAAACCTCACAAATAAAGTTAACATATTATAAGATATACTTCTGTACCCTCAGTGTTTGATTTTGCAATGATTTCACTGTTTGGATGTGTTTTTCTATTTGTGTCTGTTTTTGTGTGCATTCAGCAAGTATACGGCTGTTTTCTGATTCTTTTGAATTTTCTACTGTCCCATAACATAAACCTCACAAATAAAGTTAACATCTTATAAGATATAGTTATATGCCGTCAGTGTTTGATTTTGCAATGATTTCACTGTTTGGATGTGTTTTTCTATTTGTGTCTGTTTTTGTGCACATTCAGCAAGTATACGGCTGTTTTCTGATTTTTTTCAATTTTCTACTGTCGCATAACATAAACCTCACAAATAAAGTTAACATCTTATAAGATATAGTTAAATGCCTTCAGTGTTTGATTTTGCAATGATTTTACTGTTTGGATGTGTTTTTCTATTTGTGTCTGTTTTTGTGCGAATTCAGCAAGTGTACGGCTGTTTTCTGGTTTTTTTCAATTTTCTACTGTCCCATAACATAAACCTCACAAATAAAGTTAAAATCTTATGAGATATAGTTATATGCCTTCAGTGTTTGATTTTGCAATGATTTCACTGTTTGGATGTGTTTTTCTATTTGTGTCTTTTGTTGTGCACATTCAGCAAGTATCGACTGTTTTCTGATTTTTTTCAATTTTCTACTGTCCCATAACATAAACCTCACAAATGAAGTTAACATCTTATAAGATATAGTTATATGCCGTCAGTGTTTGATTTTCCAATGATTTCACTGTTTGGATGTGTTTTTCTATTTGTGTCTGTTTTGTGCACATTCAGCAAGTATACGGCTGTTTTCTGATTTTTTTCAATTTTCTACTGTCCCATAACATAAACCTCACAAATAAAGTTAAAATCTTATAAGATATACTTCTGTAACCTCAGTGTTTGATTTTGCAATGATTTCACTGTTTGGATGTGTTTTTCTATTTGTGTCTGTTTTTGTGCACATTCAGCAAGTATACGGCTGTTTTCTGATTTTTTTCAATTTTCTACTGTCCCATAACATAAACCTCACAAATAAAGTTAAAATCTTGTAAGATATAGTTATATGCCTTCAGTGTTTGATTTTGCAATGATTTCACTGTTTGGATGTGTTTTTCTATTTGTGTCTGTTTTGTGCACATTCAGCAAGTATACGGCTGTTTTCTGTTTTTTTTCAATTTTCTACTGTCCCATAACATAAACCTCACAAATAAAGTTAAAATCTTATAAGATATAGTTATATGCCTTCAGTGTTTGATCTTGCAATGATTTCACTGTTTGGATGTGTTTTTCTATTTGTGTCTGTTTTTGTGCGCATTCAGCAAGTATACGGCTGTTTTCTGATTTTTTTCAATTTTCTACTGTCCCATAACATAAACCTCACAAATAAAGTTAAAATCTTATAAGATATAGTTATATGCCTTCAGTGTTTGATTTTGCAATGATTTCACTGTTTGGATGTGTTTTTCTATTTGTGTCTGTTTTGTGCACATTCAGCAAGTATACGGCTGTTTTCTGATTTTTTTCAATTTTCTACTGTCCCATAACATAAACCTCACAAATAAAGTTAAAATCTTATAAGATATACTTCTGTAACCTCAGTGTTTGATTTTGCAATGATTTCACTGTTTGGATGTGTTTTTCTATTTGTGTCTGTTTTGTGCACATTCAGCAAGTATACGGCTGTTTTCTGATTTTTTTTCAATTTTCTATTGTCCCGTAACATAAACCTCATAAATAAAGTTAACATCTTATAAGATATACTTCTGTAACCTCAGTGTTTGATTTTGCAATGATTTCACTGTTTGGATGTGTTTTTCTATTTGTGTCTGTTTTTGTGCACATTCAGCAAGTATACGGCTGTTTTCTGATTTTTTTCAATTTTCTACTGTCGCATAACATAAACCTCACAAATAAAGTTAACATATTATTAGATATACTTCTGTACCCTCAGTGTTTGATTTTGCAATGATTTCACTGTTTGGATGTGTTTTTCTATTTGTGTCTGTTTTTGTGTGCATTCAGCAAGTATACGGCTGTTTTCTGATTCTTTTGAATTTTCTACTGTCCCATAACATAAACCTCACAAATAAAGTTAACATCTTATAAGATATAGTTATATGCCGTCAGTGTTTGATTTTGCAATGATTTCACTGTTTGGATGTGTTTTTCTATTTGTGTCTGTTTTTGTGCACATTCAGCAAGTATACGGCTGTTTTCTGATTTTTTTCAATTTTCTACTGTCGCATAACATAAACCTCACAAATAAAGTTAACATCTTATAAGATATAGTTAAATGCCTTCAGTGTTTGATTTTGCAATGATTTTACTGTTTGGATGTGTTTTTCTATTTGTGTCTGTTTTTGTGCGAATTCAGCAAGTGTACGGCTGTTTTCTGGTTTTTTTCAATTTTCTACTGTCCCATAACATAAACCTCACAAATAAAGTTAAAATCTTATGAGATATAGTTATATGCCTTCAGTGTTTGATTTTGCAATGATTTCACTGTTTGGATGTGTTTTTCTATTTGTGTCTTTTGTTGTGCACATTCAGCAAGTATCGACTGTTTTCTGATTTTAATCAATTTTCTACTGTCCCATAACATAAACCTCACAAATGAAGTTAACATCTTATAAGATATAGTTATATGCCTTCAGTGTTTGATTTTGCAATGATTTCACTGTTTGGATGTGTTTTTCTATTTGTGTCTGTTTTGTGCACATTCAGCAAGTATACGGCTGTTTTCTGTTTTTTTTCAATTTTCTACTGTCCCATAACATAAACCTCACAAATAAAGTTAAAATCTTATAAGATATAGTTATATGCCTTCAGTGTTTGATCTTGCAATGATTTCACTGTTTGGATGTGTTTTTCTATTTGTGTCTGTTTTGTGCACATTCAGCAAGTATACGGCTGTTTTCTGGTTTTTTTCAATTTTCTACTGTCCCATAACATAAACCTCACAAATAAAGTTAAAATCTTATAAGATATAGTTATATGCCTTCAGTGTTTGATTTTGCAATGATTTCACTGTTTGGATGTGTTTTTCTATTTGTGTCTGTTTTTGTGCACATTCAGCAAGTATATGGCTGTTTTCTGATTTTTTTCAATTTTCTACTGTCCCATAACATAAACCTCACAAATAAAGTTAACATCTTATAAGATATACTTCTGTACCCTCAGTGTTTGATCTTGCAATGATTTCACTGTTTGGATGTGTTTTTCTATTTGTGTCTGTTTTGTGCACATTCAGCAAGTATACGGCTGTTTTCTGATTTTTTTCAATTTTCTACTGTCCCATAACATAAACCTCACAAATAAAGTTAAAATCTTATAAGATATAGTTATATGCCTTCAGTGTTTGATTTTGCAATGATTTCACTGTTTGGATGTGTTTTTCTATTTGTGTCTGTTTTTGTGCACATTCAGCAAGTATACGGCTGTTTTCTGATTGTTTTCAATTTTCTACTGTCCCATAACATAAACCTCACAAATGAAGTTAACATCTTATAAGATATAGTTATATGCCGTCAGTGTTTGATTTTGCAATGATTTCACTGTTTGGATGTGTTTTTCTATTAGTGTCTGTTTTGTGCACATTCAGCAAGTATACGGCTGTTTTCTGATTTTTTTAAATTTTCTACTGTCCCATAACATAAACCTCACAAATAAAGTTAACATCTTATAAGATATACTTCTGTACCCTCAGTGTTTGATTTTGCAATGATTTCACTGGTTGGATGTGTTTTTCTATTTGTGTCTTTTGTTGTGCACATTCAGCAAGTATCGACTGTTTTCTGATTTTAATCAATTTTCTACTGTCCCATAACATAAACCTCACAAATGAAGTTAACATCTTATAAGATATAGTTATATGCCTTCAGTGTTTGATTTTGCAATGATTTCACAGTTTGGATGTGTTTTTCTATTTGTGTCTGTTTTTGTGCGCATTCAGCAAGTATACGGCTGTTTTCTGATTTTTTTCAATTTTCTACTGTCCCATAACATAAACCTCACAAATAAAGTTAAAATCTTATAAGATATAGTTATATGCCTTCAGTGTTTGATTTTGCAATGATTTCACTGTTTGGATGTGTTTTTCTATTTGTGTCTGTTTTTGTGCACATTCAGCAAGTATACGGCTGTTTTCTGATTTTTTTCAATTTTCTACTGTCCCATAACATAAACCTCACAAATAAAGTTAACATCTTATAAGATATACTTCTGTACCCTCAGTGTTTGATTTTGCAATGATTTCACTGTTTGGATGTGTTTTTCTATTTGTGTCTGTTTTTGTGCGCATTCAGCAAGTATACGGCTGTTTTCTGATTTTTTTCAATTTTCTACTGTCCCATAACATAAACCTCACAAATAAAGTTAAAATCTTATAAGATATACTTCTGTAACCTCAGTGTTTGATTTTGCAATGATTTCACTGTTTGGATGTGTTTTTCTATTTGTGTCTGTTTTGTGCACATTCAGCAAGTATACGGCTGTTTTCAGATTTTTTTCAATTTTCTACTGTCCCATAACATAAACCTCACAAATAAAGTTAAAATCTTATAAGATATAGTTATATGCCTTCAGTGTTTGATTTTGCAATGATTTCACTGTTTGGATGTGTTTTTCTATTTGTGTCTGTTTTTGTGCACATTCAGCAAGTATACGGCTGTTTTCTGATTTTTTTCAATTTTCGAATGTCCCATAACATAAACCTCACAAATAAAGTTAACATCTTATAAGATATACTTCTGTACCCTCAGTGTTTGATCTTGCAATGATTTCACTGTTTGGATGTGTTTTTCTATTTGTGTCTGTTTTGTGCACATTCAGCAAGTATACGGCTGTTTTCTGATTTTTTTCAATTTTCTACTGTCCCATAACATAAACCTCACAAATAAAGTTAAAATCTTATACGATATAGTTATATGCCTTCAGTGTTTGATTTTGCAATGATTTCACTGTTTGGATGTGTTTTTCTATTTGTGTCTGTTTTTGTGCGCATTCAGCAAGTATACGGCTGTTTTCTGATTTTTTTCAATTTTCTACTGTCCCATAACATTAACCTCACAAATAAAGTTAAAATCTTATAAGATATACTTCTGTAACCTCAGTGTTTGATTTTACATTGATTTCACTGTTTGGATGTGTTTTTCTATTTGTGTCTGTTTTTGTGCACATTCAGCAAGTATACGGCTGTTTTCTGATTTTTTTCAATTTTCGAATGTCCCATAACATAAACCTCACAAATAAAGTTAACATCTTATAAGATATACTTCTGTAACCTCAGTGTTTGATTTTGCAATGATTTCACTGTTTGGATGTGTTTTTCTATTTGTGTCTGTTTTGTGCACATTCAGCAAGTATACGGCTGTTTTCTGATTTTTTTCAATTTTCTACTGTCCCATAACATAAACCTCACAAATAAAGTTAAAATCTTATAAGATATAGTTATATGCCGTCAGTGTTTGATTTTGCAATGTTTTCACTGTTTGGATGTGTTTTTCTATTTGTGTCTGTTTTTGTGCACATTCAGCAAGTATACGGCTGTTTTCTGATTTTTTTCAATTTTCTACTGTCCCATAACATAAACCTCACAAATAAAGTTAACATCTTATAAGATATAGTTATATGCCGTCAGTGTTTGATTTTGCAATGATTTCACAGTTTGGATGTGTTTTTCTATTTGTGTCTGTTTTTGTGCGCAATCAGCAAGTATACGGCTGTTGTCTGATTTTTTTCAATTTTCTACTGTCCCATAACATAAACCTCACAAATAAAGTTAAAATCTTATAAGATATACTTCTGTAACCTCAGTGTTTGATTTTGCAATGATTTCACTGTTTGGATGTGTTTTTCTATTCTTTTGTTGTGCACATTCAGCAAGTATACGGCTGTTTTCAGATTTTTTTCAATTTTCTACTGTCCCATAACATAAACCTCACAAATGAAGTTAACATCTTATAAGATATAGTTATATGCCGTCAGTGTTTGATTTTGCAATGATTATACTGTTTGGATGTGTTTTTCTATTTGTGTCTGTTTTGTGCACATTCAGCAAGTATACGGCTGTTTTCTGATTTTTTTAAATTTTCTACTGTCCCATAACATAAACCTCACAAATAAAGTTAACATCTTATAAGATATACTTCTGTACCCTCAGTGTTTGATTTTGCAATGATTTCACTGTTTGGATGTGTTTTTCTATTTGTGTCTTTTGTTGTGCACATTCAGCAAGTATCGACTGTTTTCTGATTTTAATCAATTTTCTACTGTCCCATAACATAAACCTCACAAATGAAGTTAACATCTTATAAGATATAGTTATATGCCGTCAGTGTTTGATTTTCCAATGATTTCACTGTTTGGATGTGTTTTTCTATTTGTGTCTGTTTTGTGCACATTCAGCAAGTATACGGCTGTTTTCTGATTTTTTTCAATTTTCTACTGTCCCATAACATAAACCTCACAAATAAAGTTAACATCTTATAAGATATAGTTATATGCCTTCAGTGTTTGATTTTGCAATGATTTCACAGTTTGGATGTGTTTTTCTATTTGTGTCTGTTTTTGTGCGCATTCAGCAAGTATACGGCTGTTTTCTGATTTTTCTCAATTTTCTACTGTCCCATAACATAAACCTCACAAATAAAGTTAAAATCTTATAAGATATAGTTATATGCCTTCAGTGTTTGATTTTGCAATGATTTCACTGTTTGGATGTGTTTTTCTATGTGTGTCTGTGTTTGTGCACATTCAGCAAGTATACGGCTGTTTTCTGATTTTTTTCAATTTTCTACTGTCCCATAACATAAACCTCACAAATAAAGTTAACATCTTATAAGATATAATTATATGCCTTCAGTGTTTGATTTTGCAATGATTTCACTGTTTGGATGTGTTTTTCTATTTGTGTCTGTTTTTGTGCGCATTCAGCAAGTATACGGCTGTTTTCTGATTTTTTTCAATTTTCTACTGTCCCGTAACATAAACCTCACAAATAAAGTTAAAATCTTATAAGATATACTTCTGTAACCTCAGTGTTTGATTTTGCAATGATTTCACTGTTTGGATGTGTTTTTCTATTTGTGTCTGTTTTGTGCACATTCAGCAAGTATACGGCTGTTTTCTGATTTTTTTCAATTTTCTACTGTCCCATAACATAAACCTCACAAATAAAGTTAACATCTTATAAGATATAGTTATATACCTTCAGTGTTTGATTTTGCAATGATTTCACTGTTTGGATGTGTTTTTCTATTTGTGTCTGTTTTTGTGCGCATTCAGCAAGTATACGGCTGTTTTCTGATTTTTTTCAATTTTCTACTGTCCCGTAACATAAACCTCACAAATAAAGTTAAAATCTTATAAGATATAATTATATGCCTTCAGTGTTTGATTTTGCAATGATTTCACTGTTTGGATGTGTTTTTCTATTTGTGTCTGTTTTTGTGCGCATTCAGCAAGTATACGGCTGTTTTCTGATTTTTTTCAATTTTCTACTGTCCCGTAACATAAACCTCACAAATAAAGTTAAAATCTTATAAGATATACTTCTGTAACCTCAGTGTTTGATTTTGCAATGATTTCACTGTTTGGATGTGTTTTTCTATTTGTGTCTGTTTTGTGCACATTCAGCAAGTATACGGCTGTTTTCTGATTTTTTACAATTTTCTACTGTCCCGTAACATAAACCTCACACATAAAGTTAAAATCTTATAAGATATAATTATATGCCTTCAGTGTTTGATTTTGCAATGATTTCACTGTTTGGATGTGTTTTTCTATTTGTGTCTGTTTTTGTGCGCATTCAGCAAGTATACGGCTGTTTTCTGATTTTTTTCAATTTTCTACTGTCCCGTAACATAAACCTCACAAATAAAGTTAAAATCTTATAAAATATAATTATATGCCTTCAGTGTTTGATTTTGCAATGATTTCACTGTTTGGATGTGTTTTTCTATTTGTGTCTTTTGTTGTGCACACACAGCAAGTATATGGCTGTTTTCTGTTTTTTTTTCATTTTCTACTGTCCCATAACATAAACCTCACAAATAAAGTTAAAATCTTATAAGATATAGCTATATGCCTTCAGTGTTTGATTTTGCAATGATTTCACTGTTTGGATGTGTTTTTCTATGTGTGTCTGTGTTTGTGCACATTCAGCAAGTATACGGCTGTTTTCTGATTTTTTTCAATTTTCTACTGTCCCATAACATAAACCTCACAAATAAAGTTAACATCTTATAAGATATACTTCTGTAACATCAGTGTTTGATTTTGCAATGATTTCACTGTTTGGATGTGTTTTTCTATTTGTGTCTGTTTTTGTCCACATTCAGCAAGTATACGGCTGTTTTCTGATTTTTTTCAATTTTCTACTGTCCCATAACATAAACCTCACAAATAAAGTTAACATCTTATAAGATATACTTCTGTAACCTCAGTGTTTGATTTTGCAATGATTTCACTGTTTGGATGTGTTTTTCTATTTGTGTCTGTTTTGTGCACATTCAACAAGTATACGGCTGTTTTCTGATTTTTTTCAATTTTCTACTGTCCCGAAACATAAACCTCATAAATAAAGTTAACATCTTATAAGATATACTTCTGTAACCTCAGTGTTTGATTTTGCAATGATTTCACTGTCTGGATGTGTTTTTCTATTTGTGTCTTTTGTTGTGCACATTCAGCAAGTATACAGCTGTTTTCTGATTTTTTTCAATTTTCTATTGTCCCGTAACATAAACCTCATGAATAAATTTAACATCTTGTAAGATATAGTTATATGCCTTCAGTGTTTGATTTTGCAATGATTTCACTGTTTGGATGTGTTTTTCTATTTGTGTCTGTTTTTGTGCACATTCAGCAAGTATACCGCTGTTTTCTGATTTTTTTCAATTTTCTACTGTCCCATAACATAAACGTCACAAATAAAGTTAAAATCTTATAAGATATACTTCTGTAACCTCAGTGTTTGATTTTGCAATGATTTCACTGTTTGGATGTGTTTTTCTATTTGTGTCTGTTTTGTGCACATTCAGCAAGTATACGGCTGTTTTCTGATTTTTTTCAATTTTCTACTGTCCCATAACATAAACCTCACAAATAAAGTTAACATCTTATAAGATATACTTCTGTAACCTCAGTGTTTGATTTTGCAATGATTTGACTGTTTGGATGTGTTTTTCTATGTGTGTCTGTTTTTGTGCACATTCAGCAAGTATACGGCTGTTTTCTGATTTTTTTCAATTTTCTACTGTCCCATAACATAAACCTCACAAATAAAGTTAAAATCTTATAAGATATAGTTATATGCCGTCAGTGTTTGATTTTGCAATGATTTCACTGTTTGGATGTGTTTTTCTATTTGTGTCTTTTGTTGTGCACATTCAGCAAGTATACGGCTGTTTTCTGATTTTTTTCAATTTTCTATTGTCCCGAAACATAAACCTCATAAATAAAGTTAACATCTTATAAGATATACTTCTGTAACCTCAGTGTTTGATTTTGCAATGATTTCACTGTTTGGATGTGTTTTTCTATTTGTGTCTTTTGTTGTGCACATTCAGCAAGTATACAGCTGTTTTCTGATTTTTTTCAATTTTCTATTGTCCCGTAACATAAACCTCATGAATAAATTTAACATCGTGTAAGATATAGTTATATGCCTTCAGTGTTTGATTTTGCAATGATTTCACTGTTTGGATGTGTTTTTCTATTTGTGTCTGTTTTTGTGCACATTCAGCAAGTATACCGCTGTTTTCTGATTTTTTTAAATTTTCTACTGTCCCATAACATAAACGTCACAAATAAAGTTAAAATCTTATAAGATATACTTCTGTAACCTCAGTGTTTGATTTTGCAATGATTTCACTGTTTGGATGTGTTTTTCTATTTGTGTCTGTTTTGTGCACATTCAGCAAGTATACGGCTGTTTTCTGATTTTTTTCAATTTTCTACTGTCCCATAACATAAACCTCACAAATAAAGTTAAAATCTCATAAGATATACTTCTGTAACCTCAGTGTTTGATTTTGCAATGATTTCACTGTTTGGATGTGTTTTTCTATGTGTGTCTGTGTTTGTGCACATTCAGCAATTACACGGCTGTTTTCTGATTTTTTTCAATTTTCTACTGTCCCATAACATAAACCTCACAAATAAAGTTAACATCTTATAAGATATACTTCTGTAACCTCAGTGTTTGATTTTGCAATGATTTCACTGTTTGGATGTGTTTTTCTATTTGTGTCTGTTTTTGTGCACATTCAGCAAGTATACGGCTGTTTTCTGATTTTTTTGAATTTTCTACTGTCCCATAACATAAACCTCACAAATAAAGTTAAAATCTTATAAGATATAGTTATATGCCTTCAGTGTTTGATTTTGCAATGATTTCACTGTTTGGATGTGTTTTTCTATGTGTGTCTGTGTTTGTGCACATTCAGCAAGTATATGGCTGTTTTCTGATTTTTTTGAATTTTCTACTGCCCTATAACATAAACCTCACAAATAAAGTTAAAATCTTATAAGATATAGTTATATGCCTTCAGTGTTTGAGTTTGCAATGATTTCACTGTTTGGATGTGTTTTTCTATTTGTGTCTGTTTTGTGCACATTCAGCAAGTATACGGCTGTTTTCTGATTTTTTTCAATTTTCTACTGTCCCATAACAAACCTCACAAATAAAGTTAACATCTTATAAGATATACTTCTGTAACCTCAGTGTTTGATTTTGCAATGATTTCACTGTTTGGATGTGTTTTTCTATTTGTGTCTGTGTTTGTGCACATTCAGCAAGTATACGGCTGTTTTCTGATTTTTTTCAATTTTCTACTGTCCCATAACATAAACCTCACAAATAAAGTTCAAATCTTATAAGATATAGTTATATGCCTTCAGTGTTTGATTTTGCAATGATTTCACTGTTTGGATGTGTTTTTCTATGTGTGTCTGTGTTTGTGCACATTCAGCAAGTATACGGCTGTTTTCTGATTTTTTTCAATTTTCTACTGTCCCATAACATAAACCTCACAAATACAGTTAACATCTTATAAGATATACTTCTGTAACCTCAGTGTTTGATTTTGCAATGATTTCACTGTTTGGATGTTTTTTTCTATTTGTGTCTGTTTTTGTGCACATTCAGCAAGTATACGGCTGTTTTCTGATTTTTTTCAATTTTCTACTGTCTCATAACATAAACCTCACAAATAAAGTTAAAATCTTATAAGATATAGTTATATGCCTTCAGTGTTTGATTTTGCAATGATTTCACTGTTTGGATGTGTTTTTCTATGTGTGTCTGTGTTTGTGCACATTCAGCAAGTATATGGCTGTTTTCTGATTTTTTTGAATTTTCTACTGCCCTATAACATAAACCTCACAAATAAAGTTAAAATCTTATAAGATATAGTTATATGCCTTCAGTGTTTGAGTTTGCAATGATTTCACTGTTTGAATGTGTTTTTCTATTTGTGTCTGTTTTGTGCACATTCAGCAAGTATACGGCTGTTTTCTGATTTTTTTCAATTTTCTACTGTCCCATAACAAACCTCACAAATAAAGTTAACATCTTATAAGATATACTTCTGTAACCTCAGTGTTTGATTTTGCAATGATTTCACTGTTTGGATGTGTTTTTCTATTTGTGTCTGTGTTTGTGCACATTCAGCAAGTATACGGCTGTTTTCTGATTTTTTTCAATTTTCTACTGTCCCATAACATAAACCTCACAAATAAAGTTCAAATCTTATAAGATATAGTTATATGCCTTCAGTGTTTGATTTTGCAATGATTTCACTGTTTGGATGTGTTTTTCTATGTGTGTCTGTGTTTGTGCACATTCAGCAAGTATACGGCTGTTTTCTGATTTTTTTCAATTTTCTACTGTCCCATAACATAAACCTCACAAATACAGTTAACATCTTATAAGATATACTTCTGTAACCTCAGTGTTTGATTTTGCAATGATTTCACTGTTTGGATGTGTTTTTCTATTTGTGTCTTTTGTTGTGCACATTCAGCAAGTATCGACTGTTTTCTGATTTTTTTTCAATTTTCTACTGTCCCATAACATAAACCTCACAAATAAAGTTAACATCTTATAAGATATACTTCTGTACCCTCAGTGTTTGATTTTGCAATGATTTCACTGTTTGGATGTGTTTTTCTATTTGTGTCTGTTTTTGTGCACATTCAGCAAGTATACGGCTGTTTTCAGATTTTTTTCAATTTTCTACTGTCCCATAACATAAACCTCACAAATAAAGTTAAAATCTTATAAGATATAGTTATATGCCTTCAGTGTTTGATTTTGCAATGATTTCACTGTTTGGATGTGTTTTTCTATTTGTGTCTGTTTTTGTGCACATTCAGCAAGTATACGGCTGTTTTCTGATTTTTTTCAATTTTCTACTGTCCCATAACATAAACCTCACAAATAAAGTAAAAATCTTCTAAGATATAGTTATATGCCTTCAGTGTTTGATTTTGCAATGATTTCACTGTTTGGATGTGTTTTTCTATTTGTGTCTGTTTTTGTGCACATTCAGCAAGTATACGGCTGTTTTCTGATTTTTTTCAATTTTCTACTGTCTCATAACATAAACCTCACAAATAAAGTTAACATCTTATAAGATATACTTCTGTACCCTCAGTGTTTGATTTTGCAATGATTTCACTGTTTGGATGTGCTTTTCTATTTGTGTCTGTTTTTGTGCGCATTCAGCAAGTATACGGCTGTTTTCTGATTTTTATCAATTTTCTACTGTCCCATAACATAAACCTCACAAATAAAGTTAACATCTTATAAGATATACTTCTGTACCCTCAGTGTTTGATTTTGCAATGATTTCACTGTTTGGATGTGTTTTTCTATTTGTGTCTGTTTTTGTGCACATTCAGCAAGTATACGGCTGTTTTCAGATTTTTTTCAATTTTCTACCGTCCCATAACATAAACCTCACAAATAAAGTTAAAATCTTATAAGATATAGTTATATGCCTTCAGTGTTTGATTTTGCAATGATTTCACTGTTTGGATGTGTTTTTCTATTTGTGTCTGTTTTTGTGCACATTCAGCAAGTATACGGCTGTTTTCTGATTTTTTTCAATTTTCTACTGTCCCATAACATAAACCTCACAAATGAAGTTAACATCTTATAAGATATAGTTATATGCCGTCAGTGTTTGATTTTGCAATGATTTCACTGTTTGGATGTGTTTTTCTATTTGTGTCTTTTGTTGTGCACATTCAGCAAGTATACGGCTGTTTTCTGATTTTTTTCAATTTTCTATTGTCCCGTAACATAAACCTCACAAATAAAGTTAACATCTTATAAGATACACTTCTGTAACCTCAGTGTTTGATTTTGCAATGATTTCACTGTTTGGATGTGCTTTTCTATTTGTGTCTGTTTTGTGCACATTCAGCAAGTATACGGCTGTTTTCTGATTTTTATCAATTTTCTACTGTCCCATAACATAAACCTCACAAATGAAGTTAACATCTTATAAGATATAGTTATATGCCGTCAGTGTTTGATTTTGCAATGATTTCACTGTTTGGATGTTTTTTTCTATTTGTGTCTGTTTTTGTGCACATTCAGCAAGTATACGGCTGTTTTCTGATTTTTTTCAATTTTCTACTGTCTCATAACATAAACCTCACAAATAAAGTTAAAATCTTATAAGATATACTTCTGTACCCTCAGTGTTTGATTTTGCAATGATTTCACTGTTTGGATGTGTTTTTCTATTTGTGTCTGTTTTTGTGCGCATTCAGCAAGTATACGTCTGTTTTCTGATTTTTTTCAATTTTCTACTGTCCCATAACATAAACCTCACAAATAAAGTTAACATCTTATAAGATATACTTCTGTACCCTCAGTGTTTGATTTTGCAATGATTTCACTGTTTGGATGTGTTTTTCTATTTGTGTCTGTTTTGTGCACATTCAGCAAGTATACGGCTATTTTCTGATTTTTTTCAATTTTCTACTGTCCCATAACATAAACCTCACAAAAAAAAGTTAACATCTTATAAGATATAGTTATATGCCTTCAGTGTTTGATTTTGCAATGATTTCACTGTTTGGATGTGTTTTTCTATTTGTGTCTGTTTTTGTGCGCATTCAGCAAGTATACGGCTGTTTTCTGATTTTTTTCAATTTTCTACTGTCGCATAACATAAACCTCACAAATAAAGTTAACATCTTATAAGATATAGTTATATGCCTTCAGTGTTTGATTTTGCAATGATTTCACTGTTTGGATGTGTTTTTCTATTTGTGTCTTTTGTTGTGCACATTCAGCAAGTATACGGCTGTTTTCTGATTTTTTTCAATTTTCTACTGTCTCATAACATAAACCTCACAAATAAAGTTAAAATCTTATAAGATATAGTTATATGCCTTCAGTGTTTGATTTTGCAATGATTTCACTGTTTGGATGTGTTTTTCTATGTGTGTCTGTGTTTGTGCACATTCAGCAAGTATACAGCTGTTTTCTGTTTTTATTCAATTTTCTACTGTCCCATAACATAAACCTCACAAATAAAGTTAACATCTTATAAGATATACTTCTGTAACCTCAGTGTTTGATTTTGCAATGATTTCACTGTTTGGATGTGTTTTTCTATTTGTGTCTGTTTTTGTGCACATTCAGCAAGTATACGGCTGTTTTCTGATTTTTTTCAATTTTCTACTGTCCCATAACATAAACCTCACAAATAAAGTTAAAATCTTATAAGATATAGTTATATGCCGTCAGTGTTTGATTTTGCAATGATTTCACTGTTTGGATGTGTTTTTCTATTTGTGTCTGTTTTGTGCACATTCAGCAAGTATACGGCTGTTTTCAGATTTTTTTCAATTTTCTATTGTCCCGTAACATAAACCTCATGAATAAAGTTAACATCTTATAAGATATACTTCTGTAACCTCAGTGTTTGATTTTGCAATGATTTCACTGTCTGGATGTGTTTTTCTATTTGTGTCTTTTGTTGTGCACATTCAGCAAGTATACAGCTGTTTTCTGATTTTTTTCAATTTTCTACTGTCCCATAACATAAACGTCACAAATAAAGTTAAAATCTTATAAGATATACTTCTGTAACCTCAGTGTTTGATTTTGCAATGATTTCACTGTTTGGATGTGTTTTTCTATTTGTTACTGTTCTGTGCACATTCAGCAAGTATACGGCTGTTTTCTGATTTTTTTCAATTTTCTACTGTCTCATAACATAAACCTCACAAATAAAGTTAACATCTTATAAGATATACTTCTGTAACCTCAGTGTTTGATTTTGCAATGATTTGACTGTTTGGATGTGTTTTTCTATTTGTGTCTGTTTTTGTGCACATTCAGCAAGTATACGGCTGTTTTCTGATTTTTTTCAATTTTCTACTGTCCCATAACATAAACCTCACAAATAAAGTTAAAATCTTATAAGATATAGTTATATGCCGTCAGTGTTTGATTTTGCAATGATTTCACTGTTTGGATGTGTTTTTCTATTTGTGTCTGTTTTGTGCACATTCAGCAAGTATACGGCTGTTTTCTGATTTTTTTCAATTTTCTACTGTCCCATAATATAAACCTCACAAATAAAGTTAAAATCTCATAAGATATACTTCTGTAACCTCAGTGTTTGATTTTGCAATGATTTCACTGTTTGGATGTGTTTTTCTATGTGTGTCTGTGTTTGTGCACATTCAGCAATTACACGGCTGTTTTCTGATTTTTTTCAATTTTCTACTGTCCCATAACATAAACCTCACAAATAAAGTTAACATCTTATAAGATATACTTCTGTAACCTCAGTGTTTGATTTTGCAATGATTTCACTGTTTGGATGTGTTTTTCTATTTGTGTCTGTTTTTGTGCACATTCAGCAAGTATACGGCTGTTTTCTGATTTTTTTGAATTTTCTACTGTCCCATAACATAAACCTCACAAATAAAGTTAAAATCTTATAAGATATAGTTATATGCCTTCAGTGTTTGATTTTGCAATGATTTCACTGTTTGGATGTGTTTTTCTATGTGTGTCTGTGTTTGTGCACATTCAGCAAGTATATGGCTGTTTTCTGATTTTTTTGAATTTTCTACTGCCCTATAACATAAACCTCACAAATAAAGTTAAAATCTTATAAGATATAGTTATATGCCTTCAGTGTTTGAGTTTGCAATGATTTCACTGTTTGGATGTGTTTTTCTATTTGTGTCTGTTTTGTGCACATTCAGCAAGTATACGGCTGTTTTCTGATTTTTTTCAATTTTCTACTGTCCCATAACAAACCTCACAAATAAAGTTAACATCTTATAAGATATACTTCTGTAACCTCAGTGTTTGATTTTGCAATGATTTCACTGTTTGGATGTGTTTTTCTATTTGTGTCTGTGTTTGTGCACATTCAGCAAGTATACGGCTGTTTTCTGATTTTTTTCAATTTTCTACTGTCCCATAACATAAACCTCACAAATAAAGTTCAAATCTTATAAGATATAGTTATATGCCTTCAGTGTTTGATTTTGCAATGATTTCACTGTTTGGATGTGTTTTTCTATGTGTGTCTGTGTTTGTGCACATTCAGCAAGTATACGGCTGTTTTCTGATTTTTTTCAATTTTCTACTGTCCCATAACATAAACCTCACAAATACAGTTAACATCTTATAAGATATACTTCTGTAACCTCAGTGTTTGATTTTGCAATGATTTCACTGTTTGGATGTTTTTTTCTATTTGTGTCTGTTTTTGTGCACATTCAGCAAGTATACGGCTGTTTTCTGATTTTTTTCAATTTTCTACTGTCTCATAACATAAACCTCACAAATAAAGTTAAAATCTTATAAGATATAGTTATATGCCTTCAGTGTTTGATTTTGCAATGATTTCACTGTTTGGATGTGTTTTTCTATGTGTGTCTGTGTTTGTGCACATTCAGCAAGTATACGGCTGTTTTCTGATTTTTTTCAATTTTCTACTGTCCCATAACATAAACCTCACAAATAAAGTTAAAATCTTATAAGATATAGTTATATGCCGTCAGTGTTTGATTTTGCAATGATTTCACTGTTTGGATGTGTTTTTCTATTTGTGTCTGTTTTGTGCACATTCAGCAAGTATACGGCTGTTTTCAGATTTTTTTCAATTTTCTATTGTCCCGTAACATAAACCTCATGAATAAAGTTAACATCTTATAAGATATACTTCTGTAACCTCAGTGTTTGATTTTGCAATGATTTCACTGTCTGGATGTGTTTTTCTATTTGTGTCTTTTGTTGTGCACATTCAGCAAGTATACAGCTGTTTTCTGATTTTTTTCAATTTTCTACTGTCCCATAACATAAACGTCACAAATAAAGTTAAAATCTTATAAGATATACTTCTGTAACCTCAGTGTTTGATTTTGCAATGATTTCACTGTTTGGATGTGTTTTTCTATTTGTTACTGTTCTGTGCACATTCAGCAAGTATACGGCTGTTTTCTGATTTTTTTCAATTTTCTACTGTCTCATAACATAAACCTCACAAATAAAGTTAACATCTTATAAGATATACTTCTGTAACCTCAGTGTTTGATTTTGCAATGATTTGACTGTTTGGATGTGTTTTTCTATTTGTGTCTGTTTTTGTGCACATTCAGCAAGTATACGGCTGTTTTCTGATTTTTTTCAATTTTCTACTGTCCCATAACATAAACCTCACAAATAAAGTTAAAATCTTATAAGATATAGTTATATGCCGTCAGTGTTTGATTTTGCAATGATTTCACTGTTTGGATGTGTTTTTCTATTTGTGTCTGTTTTGTGCACATTCAGCAAGTATACGGCTGTTTTCTGATTTTTTTCAATTTTCTACTGTCCCATAATATAAACCTCACAAATAAAGTTAAAATCTCATAAGATATACTTCTGTAACCTCAGTGTTTGATTTTGCAATGATTTCACTGTTTGGATGTGTTTTTCTATGTGTGTCTGTGTTTGTGCACATTCAGCAATTACACGGCTGTTTTCTGATTTTTTTCAATTTTCTACTGTCCCATAACATAAACCTCACAAATAAAGTTAACATCTTATAAGATATACTTCTGTAACCTCAGTGTTTGATTTTGCAATGATTTCACTGTTTGGATGTGTTTTTCTATTTGTGTCTGTTTTTGTGCACATTCAGCAAGTATACGGCTGTTTTCTGATTTTTTTGAATTTTCTACTGTCCCATAACATAAACCTCACAAATAAAGTTAAAATCTTATAAGATATAGTTATATGCCTTCAGTGTTTGATTTTGCAATGATTTCACTGTTTGGATGTGTTTTTCTATGTGTGTCTGTGTTTGTGCACATTCAGCAAGTATATGGCTGTTTTCTGATTTTTTTGAATTTTCTACTGCCCTATAACATAAACCTCACAAATAAAGTTAAAATCTTATAAGATATAGTTATATGCCTTCAGTGTTTGAGTTTGCAATGATTTCACTGTTTGGATGTGTTTTTCTATTTGTGTCTGTTTTGTGCACATTCAGCAAGTATACGGCTGTTTTCTGATTTTTTTCAATTTTCTACTGTCCCATAACAAACCTCACAAATAAAGTTAACATCTTATAAGATATACTTCTGTAACCTCAGTGTTTGATTTTGCAATGATTTCACTGTTTGGATGTGTTTTTCTATTTGTGTCTGTGTTTGTGCACATTCAGCAAGTATACGGCTGTTTTCTGATTTTTTTCAATTTTCTACTGTCCCATAACATAAACCTCACAAATAAAGTTAACATCTTATAAGATATACTTCTGTACCCTCAGTGTTTGATTTTGCAATGATTTCACTGTTTGGATGTGTTTTTCTATTTGTGTCTGTTTTTGTGCACATTCAGCAAGTATACGGCTGTTTTCAGATTTTTTTCAATTTTCTACCGTCCCATAACATAAACCTCACAAATAAAGTTAAAATCTTATAAGATATAGTTATATGCCTTCAGTGTTTGATTTTGCAATGATTTCACTGTTTGGATGTGTTTTTCTATTTGTGTCTGTTTTTGTGCACATTCAGCAAGTATACGGCTGTTTTCTGATTTTTTTCAATTTTCTACTGTCCCATAACATAAACCTCACAAATGAAGTTAACATCTTATAAGATAAAGTTATATGCCGTCAGTGTTTGATTTTGCAATGATTTCACTGTTTGGATGTGTTTTTCTATTTGTGTCTTTTGTTGTGCACATTCAGCAAGTATACGGCTGTTTTCTGATTTTTTTCAATTTTCTATTGTCCCGTAACATAAACCTCACAAATAAAGTTAACATCTTATAAGATACACTTCTGTAACCTCAGTGTTTGATTTTGCAATGATTTCACTGTTTGGATGTGCTTTTCTATTTGTGTCTGTTTTGTGCACATTCAGCAAGTATACGGCTGTTTTCTGATTTTTATCAATTTTCTACTGTCCCATAACATAAACCTCACAAATGAAGTTAACATCTTATAAGATATAGTTATATGCCGTCAGTGTTTGATTTTGCAATGATTTCACTGTTTGGATGTTTTTTTCTATTTGTGTCTGTTTTTGTGCACATTCAGCAAGTATACGGCTGTTTTCTGATTTTTTTCAATTTTCTACTGTCTCATAACATAAACCTCACAAATAAAGTTAACATCTTATAAGATATACTTCTGTACCCTCAGTGTTTGATTTTGCAATGATTTCACTGTTTGGATGTGTTTTTCTATTTGTGTCTGTTTTTGTGCACATTCAGCAAGTATACGGCTGTTTTCAGATTTTTTTCAATTTTCTACCGTCCCATAACATAAACCTCACAAATAAAGTTAAAATCTTATAAGATATAGTTATATGCCTTCAGTGTTTGATTTTGCAATGATTTCACTGTTTGGATGTGTTTTTCTATTTGTGTCTGTTTTGTGCACATTCAGCAAGTATACGGCTATTTTCTGATTTTTTTCAATTTTCTACTGTCCCATAACATAAACCTCACAAAAAAAAGTTAACATCTTATAAGATATAGTTATATGCCTTCAGTGTTTGATTTTGCAATGATTTCACTGTTTGGATGTGTTTTTCTATTTGTGTCTGTTTTGTGCACATTCAGCAAGTATACGGCTGTTTTCTGATTTTTTTCAATTTTCTACTGTCGCATAACATAAACCTCACAAATAAAGTTAACATCTTATAAGATATAGTTATATGCCTTCAGTGTTTGATTTTGCAATGATTTCACTGTTTGGATGTGTTTTTCTATTTGTGTCTTTTGTTGTGCACATTCAGCAAGTATACGGCTGTTTTCTGATTTTTTTCAATTTTCTATTGTCCCGTAACATAAACCTCACAAATAAAGTTAAAATCTTATAAGATATAGTTATATGCCTTCAGTGTTTGATTTTGCAATGATCTCACTGTTTGAATGTGTTTTTCTATTTTTGTCTGTTTTTGTGCGCATTCAGCTGGAATACGACTGTTTTCTGATTTTTTTTCATTTTTCTACTGCCCCATAACATAAACCTCACAAATAAAGTTAACATCTTATAAGATATACTAATGTACTCTCGTCGTTCCGCTCGTCTTGGGACCCCAAACGACATATGAAATATTCACACTCCTGCGACCTGTAGAAATGTAGTTCCTCCAAAACTTCCACTCTGGCCAAAGAGTCTAAGACTGTATAGAGTCTGACATGACCTGATTTTCAGTTTTTGGACACAGGACTTTGGGCTTTTTTCCCCCTGGCCAAAAAAAACTGCCAAAAACACAGTCTGTAAAATTCAAACGTAAGAAAGGTGGGAAACTGTCTTTTCTTCAATAATTCCTAAAGGTCATGAGCCTGGATGCTGATTTCTCCGTATGTGTATCAGGGACTAAAGCTTATCCCGGTTGCCGAGTTTCAGACCTGTGCAACTTTCGGAAAAGGTCAATGGTCAGCCGTTCGGGTGTGTTTTTTGTAATAATTCCTAAAGGCATTAAGCCAGGAGTCTGATTTTTCCGTATGTGTATCAGGGGCTAAGGCTAATCCAGGGTGCCGAGTTTCAGACCCGTGCAACCTTTGGAAAGGTCAAAGGTCAGCCGTTCGGGTGTGTTTTTTGTAATAATTCCTAAAGGCATTGAGCCAGGAGTCTGATTTTTCGTGTGTGTATAGGGACTAAGGCTGATCCAGGGTGCCGAGTTTCAGACCTGTGCAACCTTCGGAAAGGTCAATGGTCAGCCGTTCGGGTGTGTTTTTTGTAATAATTCCTAAAGGCATTGAGCCAGGAGTCTGATTTTTCGTGTGTGTATAGGGACTAAGGCTGATCCAGGGTGCCGAGTTTCAGACCTGTGCAACCTTCGGAAAGGTCAATGGTCAGCCGTTCGGGTGTGTTTTTTGTAATAATTCCTAAAGGCATTGAGCCAGGAGTCTGATTTTTCCGTATGTGTATCAGGGACTAAGGCTGATCGAGGGTATTTTAATCTTTTTTCTACTGTCCTATAATATGAAGTTAACATCTTATAAGGTATATTGATGTATCCTCAGTGTTTGAATTTATAATGATTTCACTGTTTGGATGTGTTATTCTATTTGTGTCTGTTTTTGTGCGCATTCAGCTGAGATAAGGCTGTTTCCGGATTTGTTTTCATTTTTCTACTTTCCCATAACATAAACCTCACAAATGAAGTTAACATCTTAAAAGATTTAGTTCTGTACCCTCAGTGTTTGATTTTGCAATGATTTCACTGTTTGGATGTGTTTTTCTATTGGTGTCTGTTTGTGTGCACATTCAGCTGAGATAAGGCTGTTTCCGGATTTTTTAAATTTTTCTGCTGTCCCATAACATAAACCTCACAAATTAAGTTAACATCTCAAAAGATTTAGTTCTATACCCTCAGTGTTTGATTTTGCAATGATTTCACTGTTTGGATGGGTTTTTCTATTTGTGTCTGTTTTTGTGCGCATTCAGCTGGAATACGACTGTTTTCTAATTTTTTTTCATTTTCTACTGTCCCATAACATAAACCTCACAAATAAAGTTAACATCTTATAAGATATTCTTCGGTACCCTCAGTGTTTGATTTTACAATGATTTCACTGTTTGAATGTGTTTTTCTATTTGTGTCTGTTTTTGTGCGCATTCAGCTGGAATACGACTGTTTTCTGATTTTTTTTCATTTTCTACTGTCCCATTACATAAACCTCACAAATAAAGTTAAAATCTTATAAGATATAGTTATATACCTTCAGTGTTTGATTTTGCAATGATTTCACTGTTTGGATGTGTTTTTCTATTTGTCTCTGTTTTTGTGTGCATTTAGCAGGGATACGGCTGTTTTCTGATTTTTTTCATTTTTTTATTGTCCCATAACATAAACCTCACAAATAAAGTTAACATCTCATAAGATACAGTTATATACCTTCAGTGTTTGATTTTGCAATGATTTCACTGTTTGAATGTGTTTTTCTATTTTTGTCTGTTTTTGTGCGCATTCAGCTGGAATACGATTGTTTTCTGATTTTTTTTCATTTTTCTACTGTCCCATAACATAAACCTCACAAATAAAGTTAACATCTCATAAGATACAGTTATATACCTTCAGTGTTTGATTTTGCAATGATTTCACTGTTTGAATGTGTTTTTCTATTTTTGTCTGTTTTTGTGCGCATTCAGCTGGAATACGATTGTTTTCTGATTTTTTTTAATTTTTCTACTGTCCCATAACATAAACCTCACAAATAAAGTTAACATCTTATAAGTTATTCTTCGGTACCCTCAGTGTTTGATTTTGCAATGATTTCACTGTTTGGATGTGTTTTTCTATTTGTGTCTGTTTTTGTGCGCATTCAGCTGGAATACGACTGTTTTCTGATTTTTTTTCATTTTCTACTGTCCCATAACATAAACCTCACAAATAAAGTTAACATCTTATAAGATATACTAATGTACCCTCGTCGTTCCGCTCGTCATGGGACCCCAAACGACATATGAAATATTCACACTCCTGCGACCTGTAGAAATGTAGTTCCTCCAAAACTTCAACTCTGGCCAAAGAGTCTAAGACTGTATAGAGTCTGACATGACCTGATTTTCAGTTTTTGGACACAGGACTTTGGGCTTTTTTCCCCCTGGCCAAAAAAAACTGCCAAAAAAACAGTCTGTAAAATTCAAACGTAAGAAAGGTGGGAAACTGTCTTTTCTTCAATAATAACTAAAGGCAATGAGCCTGGATGCTGATTTCTCCGTATGTGTATCAGGGACTCCTGGCTGATCCAGGGTACCGAGTTTCAGACCCGTGCAACCTTTGGAAAGGTCAAAGGTCAGCCGCTGTGGTGTGTTTTTTGTAATAATTCCTAAAGGCATTGAGTCAGGAGTCTGATTTTTCCGTATGTGTATCAGGGACTAAAGCTTATCCCGGTTGCCGAGTTTCAGACCTGTGCAACTTTCGGAAAAGGTCAATGGTCAGCCGTTCGGGTGTGTTTTTTGTAATAATTCCTAAAGGCATTAAGCCAGGAGTCTGAGTTTTCCGTATGTGTATCAGGGACTAAAGCTTATCCCGGTTGCCGAGTTTCAGACCTGTGCAACTTTCGGAAAAGGTCAAAGGTCAGCCGCTGTGGTGTGTTTTTTGTAATAATTCCTAAAGGCATTGAGTCAGGAGTCTGATTTTTCCGTATGTGTATCAGGGACTAAAGCTTATCCCGGTTGCCGAGTTTCAGACCTGTGCAACTTTCGGAAAAGGTCAATGGTCAGCCGTTCGGGTGTGTTTTTTGTAATAATTCCTAAAGGCATTAAGCCAGGAGTCTGAGTTTTCCGTATGTGTATCAGGGACTAAGGCTAATCCAGGGTGCCGAGTTTCAGACCTGTGCAACCTTCGGAAAGGTCAATGGTCAGCCGTTTGGGTGTGTTTTTTGTAATAATTCCTAAAGGCATTGAGCCAGGAGTCTGATTTTTCCGTATGTGTATCAGGGATTTAGGCTTATCCCGGGTGCAGAGTTTCAGACCTGTGCAACCTTCGGAAAGGTCAATGGTCAGCCGTTCGGGTGTGTTTTTTGTAATAATTCCTAAAGGCATTGAGTCAGGAGTCTGTTTTCTCCGTATGTGTATCAGGGACTAAAGCTTATCCCGGTTGCCGAGTTTCAGACCTGTGCAACCTTCGGAAAGGTCAAAGGTCAGCCGTTCGGGTGTGTTTTTTGTAATAATTCCTAAAGGCATTGAGCCAGGAGTCTGATTTTTCCGTATGTGTATCAGGGATTTAGGCTTATTCCGGGTGCAGAGTTTCAGGCTTGTGCAACCTTCGAAAAGGTCAATGGTCAGCCGTTCGGGTGTGTTTTTTGAAATAATTCCTAAAGGCATTGAGCCAGGAGTCAAATTTTTCCGTATGTGTATCAGGGATTTAGGCTTATCCCGGGTGCAGAGTTTCAGACCTGTGCAACCTTCGGAAAGGTCAATGGTCAGCCGTTCGGGTGTGTTTTTTGTAATAATTCCTAAAGGCATTGAGTCAGGAGTCTGTTTTCTCCGTATGTGTATCAGGGACTAAAGCTTATCCCGGTTGCCGAGTTTCAGACCTGTGCAACCTTCGGAAAGGTCAAAGGTCAGCCGTTCGGGTGTGTTTTTTGTAATAATTCCTAAAGGCATTGAGCCAGGAGTCTGATTTTTCCGTATGTGCATCAGGGACTAAGGCTAATCTAGCGTGCCGAGTTCCAGACCTGTGCAACCTTCGGAAAGGTCAATGGTCAGCCGTTCGGGTGTGTTTTTTGTAATAATTCCTAAAGGCATTGAGCCAGGAGTCTGATTTTTCCGTATGTGTATCAGGGATTTAGGCCTATCCCGGGTGCAGAGTTTCAGACCTGTGCAACCTTCGGAAAGGTCAATAGTCAGTCGTTCGGGTGTGTTTTCTGTAATAATTCCTAAAGGCATTGAGCCAGGAGTCTGATTTTTCCGTATGTGTATCAGGGATTTAGGCCTATCCCGGGTGCAGAGTTTCAGACCTGTGCAACCTTCGGAAAGGTCAATAGTCAGTCGTTCGGGTGTGTTTTTTGTAATAATTCCTAAAGTCATTGAGTCAGGAGTCTGATTTTTCCGTATGTGTATCAGGGACTAAAGCTTATCCCGGTAGCCGAGTTTCAGACCTGTGCAACCTTCGGAAAGGTCAAAGGTCAGCCGTTCGGGTGTGTTTTTTGTAATAATTCCTAAAGGCATTGAGCCAGGAGTCTGATTTTCGTGTGTGTATAGGGACTAAGGCTGATCCAGGGTGCCGAGTTTCAGACCTGTGCAACCTTCGGAAAGGTCAATGGTCAGCCGTTCGGGTGTGTTTTTTGTAATAATTCCTAAAGGCATTGAGCCAGGAGTCTGATTTTTCGTGTGTGTATAGGGACTAAGGCTGATCCAGGGTGCCGAGTTTCAGACCTGTGCAACCTTCGGAAAGGTCAATGGTCAGCCGTTCGGGTGTGTTTTTTGTAATAATTCCTAAAGGCATTGAGCCAGGAGTCTGATTTTTCCGTATGTGTATCAGGGACTAAGGCTGATCGAGGGTATTTTAATCTTTTTTCTACTGTCCTATAATATGAAGTTAACATCTTATAAGGTATATTGATGTATCCTCAGTGTTTGAATTTATAATGATTTCACTGTTTGGATGTGTTATTCTATTTGTGTCTGTTTTTGTGCGCATTCAGCTGAGATAAGGCTGTTTCCGGATTTGTTTTCATTTTTCTACTTTCCCATAACATAAACCTCACAAATGAAGTTAACATCTTAAAAGATTTAGTTCTGTACCCTCAGTGTTTGATTTTGCAATGATTTCACTGTTTGGATGTGTTTTTCTATTGGTGTCTGTTTGTGTGCACATTCAGCTGAGATAAGGCTGTTTCCGGATTTTTTAAATTTTTCTGCTGTCCCATAACATAAACCTCACAAATTAAGTTAACATCTCAAAAGATTTAGTTCTATACCCTCAGTGTTTGATTTTGCAATGATTTCACTGTTTGGATGGGTTTTTCTATTTGTGTCTGTTTTTGTGCGCATTCAGCTGGAATACGACTGTTTTCTAATTTTTTTTCATTTTCTACTGTCCCATAACATAAACCTCACAAATAAAGTTAACATCTTATAAGATATTCTTCGGTACCCTCAGTGTTTGATTTTACAATGATTTCACTGTTTGAATGTGTTTTTCTATTTGTGTCTGTTTTTGTGCGCATTCAGCTGGAATACGACTGTTTTCTGATTTTTTTTCATTTTCTACTGTCCCATTACATAAACCTCACAAATAAAGTTAAAATCTTATAAGATATAGTTATATACCTTCAGTGTTTGATTTTGCAATGATTTCACTGTTTGGATGTGTTTTTCTATTTGTCTCTGTTTTTGTGTGCATTTAGCAGGGATACGGCTGTTTTCTGATTTTTTTCATTTTTTTATTGTCCCATAACATAAACCTCACAAATAAAGTTAACATCTCATAAGATACAGTTATATACCTTCAGTGTTTGATTTTGCAATGATTTCACTGTTTGAATGTGTTTTTCTATTTTTGTCTGTTTTTGTGCGCATTCAGCTGGAATACGATTGTTTTCTGATTTTTTTTCATTTTTCTACTGTCCCATAACATAAACCTCACAAATAAAGTTAACATCTCATAAGATACAGTTATATACCTTCAGTGTTTGATTTTGCAATGATTTCACTGTTTGAATGTGTTTTTCTATTTTTGTCTGTTTTTGTGCGCATTCAGCTGGAATACGATTGTTTTCTGATTTTTTTTAATTTTTCTACTGTCCCATAACATAAACCTCACAAATAAAGTTAACATCTTATAAGTTATTCTTCGGTACCCTCAGTGTTTGATTTTGCAATGATTTCACTGTTTGGATGTGTTTTTCTATTTGTGTCTGTTTTTGTGCGCATTCAGCTGGAATACGACTGTTTTCTGATTTTTTTTCATTTTCTACTGTCCCATAACATAAACCTCACAAATAAAGTTAACATCTTATAAGATATACTAATGTACCCTCGTCGTTCCGCTCGTCTTGGGACCCCAAACGACATATGAAATATTCACACTCCTGCGACCTGTAGAAATGTAGTTCCTCCAAAACTTCAACTCTGGCCAAAGAGTCTAAGACTGTATAGAGTCTGACATGACCTGATTTTCAGTTTTTGGACACAGGACTTTGGGCTTTTTTCCCCCTGGCCAAAAAAAACTGCCAAAAAAACAGTCTGTAAAATTCAAACGTAAGAAAGGTGGGAAACTGTCTTTTCTTCAATAATAACTAAAGGCAATGAGCCTGGATGCTGATTTCTCCGTATGTGTATCAGGGACTCCTGGCTGATCCAGGGTACCGAGTTTCAGACCCGTGCAACCTTTGGAAAGGTCAAAGGTCAGCCGCTGTGGTGTGTTTTTTGTAATAATTCCTAAAGGCATTGAGTCAGGAGTCTGATTTTTCCGTATGTGTATCAGGGACTAAAGCTTATCCCGGTTGCCGAGTTTCAGACCTGTGCAACTTTCGGAAAAGGTCAATGGTCAGCCGTTCGGGTGTGTTTTTTGTAATAATTCCTAAAGGCATTAAGCCAGGAGTCTGAGTTTTCCGTATGTGTATCAGGGACTAAGGCTAATCCATGGTGCCGAGTTTCAGACCTGTGCAACCTTTGGAAAGGTCAAAGGTCAGCCGTTCGGGTGTGTTTTTTGTAATAATTCCTAAAGGCATTGAGCCAGGAGTCTGATTTTTCCGTGTGTGTATCAGGGACTAAGGCTGATCCAGGGTGCCGAGTTTCAGACCTGTGCAACCTTCGGAAAGGTCAATGGTCAGCCGTTCGGGTGTGTTTTTTGTAATAATTCCTAAAGGCATTGAGTCAGGAGTCTGTTTTCTCCGTATGTGTATCAGGGACTAAAGCTTATCCCGGTTGCCGAGTTTCAGACCTGTGCAACCTTCGGAAAGGTCAAAGGTCAGCCGTTCGGGTGTGTTTTTTGTAATAATTCCTAAAGGCATTGAGCCAGGAGTCTGATTTTTCCGTATGTGTATCAGGGATTTAGGCTTATTCCGGGTGCAGAGTTTCAGGCTTGTGCAACCTTCGAAAAGGTCAATGGTCAGCCGTTCGGGTGTGTTTTTTGAAATAATTCCTAAAGGCATTGAGCCAGGAGTCAAATTTTTCCGTATGTGTATCAGGGATTTAGGCTTATCCCGGGTGCAGAGTTTCAGACCTGTGCAACCTTCGGAAAGGTCAATGGTCAGCCGTTCGGGTGTGTTTTTTGTAATAATTCCTAAAGGCATTGAGTCAGGAGTCTGTTTTCTCCGTATGTGTATCAGGGACTAAAGCTTATCCCGGTTGCCGAGTTTCAGACCTGTGCAACCTTCGGAAAGGTCAAAGGTCAGCCGTTCGGGTGTGTTTTTTGTAATAATTCCTAAAGGCATTGAGCCAGGAGTCTGATTTTTCCGTATGTGCATCAGGGACTAAGGCTAATCTAGCGTGCCGAGTTCCAGACCTGTGCAACCTTCGGAAAGGTCAATGGTCAGCCGTTCGGGTGTGTTTTTTGTAATAATTCCTAAAGGCATTGAGCCAGGAGTCTGATTTTTCCGTATGTGTATCAGGGATTTAGGCCTATCCCGGGTGCAGAGTTTCAGACCTGTGCAACCTTCGGAAAGGTCAATAGTCAGTCGTTCGGGTGTGTTTTCTGTAATAATTCCTAAAGGCATTGAGCCAGGAGTCTGATTTTTCCGTATGTGTATCAGGGATTTAGGCCTATCCCGGGTGCAGAGTTTCAGACCTGTGCAACCTTCGGAAAGGTCAATAGTCAGTCGTTCGGGTGTGTTTTTTGTAATAATTCCTAAAGTCATTGAGTCAGGAGTCTGATTTTTCCGTATGTGTATCAGGGACTAAAGCTTATCCCGGTAGCCGAGTTTCAGACCTGTGCAACCTTCGGAAAGGTCAAAGGTCAGCCGTTCGGGTGTGTTTTTTGTAATAATTCCTAAAGGCATTGAGCCAGGAGTCTGATTTTCGTGTGTGTATAGGGACTAAGGCTGATCCAGGGTGCCGAGTTTCAGACCTGTGCAACCTTCGGAAAGGTCAATGGTCAGCCGTTCGGGTGTGTTTTTTGTAATAATTCCTAAAGGCATTGAGCCAGGAGTCTGATTTTTCGTGTGTGTATAGGGACTAAGGCTGATCCAGGGTGCCGAGTTTCAGACCTGTGCAACCTTCGGAAAGGTCAATGGTCAGCCGTTCGGGTGTGTTTTTTGTAATAATTCCTAAAGGCATTGAGCCAGGAGTCTGATTTTTCCGTATGTGTATCAGGGACTAAGGCTGATCGAGGGTATTTTAATCTTTTTTCTACTGTCCTATAATATGAAGTTAACATCTTATAAGGTATATTGATGTATCCTCAGTGTTTGAATTTATAATGATTTCACTGTTTGGATGTGTTATTCTATTTGTGTCTGTTTTTGTGCGCATTCAGGTGAGATAAGGCTGTTTCCGGATTTGTTTTCATTTTTCTACTTTCCCATAACATAAACCTCACAAATGAAGTTAACATCTTAAAAGATTTAGTTCTGTACCCTCAGTGTTTGATTTTGCAATGATTTCACTGTTTGGATGTGTTTTTCTATTGGTGTCTGTTTGTGTGCACATTCAGCTGAGATAAGGCTGTTTCCGGATTTTTTAAATTTTTCTGCTGTCCCATAACATAAACCTCACAAATTAAGTTAACATCTCAAAAGATTTAGTTCTATACCCTCAGTGTTTGATTTTGCAATGATTTCACTGTTTGGATGGGTTTTTCTATTTGTGTCTGTTTTTGTGCGCATTCAGCTGGAATACGACTGTTTTCTAATTTTTTTTCATTTTCTACTGTCCCATAACATAAACCTCACAAATAAAGTTAACATCTTATAAGATATTCTTCGGTACCCTCAGTGTTTGATTTTACAATGATTTCACTGTTTGAATGTGTTTTTCTATTTGTGTCTGTTTTTGTGCGCATTCAGCTGGAATACGACTGTTTTCTGATTTTTTTTCATTTTCTACTGTCCCATTACATAAACCTCACAAATAAAGTTAAAATCTTATAAGATATAGTTATATACCTTCAGTGTTTGATTTTGCAATGATTTCACTGTTTGGATGTGTTTTTCTATTTGTCTCTGTTTTTGTGTGCATTTAGCAGGGATACGGCTGTTTTCTGATTTTTTTCATTTTTTTATTGTCCCATAACATAAACCTCACAAATAAAGTTAACATCTCATAAGATACAGTTATATACCTTCAGTGTTTGATTTTGCAATGATTTCACTGTTTGAATGTGTTTTTCTATTTTTGTCTGTTTTTGTGCGCATTCAGCTGGAATACGATTGTTTTCTGATTTTTTTTCATTTTTCTACTGTCCCATAACATAAACCTCACAAATAAAGTTAACATCTCATAAGATACAGTTATATACCTTCAGTGTTTGATTTTGCAATGATTTCACTGTTTGAATGTGTTTTTCTATTTTTGTCTGTTTTTGTGCGCATTCAGCTGGAATACGATTGTTTTCTGATTTTTTTTAATTTTTCTACTGTCCCATAACATAAACCTCACAAATAAAGTTAACATCTTATAAGTTATTCTTCGGTACCCTCAGTGTTTGATTTTGCAATGATTTCACTGTTTGGATGTGTTTTTCTATTTGTGTCTGTTTTTGTGCGCATTCAGCTGGAATACGACTGTTTTCTGATTTTTTTTCATTTTCTACTGTCCCATAACATAAACCTCACAAATAAAGTTAACATCTTATAAGATATACTAATGTACCCTCGTCGTTCCGCTCGTCTTGGGACCCCAAACGACATATGAAATATTCACACTCCTGCGACCTGTAGAAATGTAGTTCCTCCAAAACTTCAACTCTGGCCAAAGAGTCTAAGACTGTATAGAGTCTGACATGACCTGATTTTCAGTTTTTGGACACAGGACTTTGGGCTTTTTTCCCCCTGGCCAAAAAAAACTGCCAAAAAAACAGTCTGTAAAATTCAAACGTAAGAAAGGTGGGAAACTGTCTTTTCTTCAATAATAACTAAAGGCAATGAGCCTGGATGCTGATTTCTCCGTATGTGTATCAGGGACTCCTGGCTGATCCAGGGTACCGAGTTTCAGACCCGTGCAACCTTTGGAAAGGTCAAAGGTCAGCCGCTGTGGTGTGTTTTTTGTAATAATTCCTAAAGGCATTGAGTCAGGAGTCTGATTTTTCCGTATGTGTATCAGGGACTAAAGCTTATCCCGGTTGCCGAGTTTCAGACCTGTGCAACTTTCGGAAAAGGTCAATGGTCAGCCGTTCGGGTGTGTTTTTTGTAATAATTCCTAAAGGCATTAAGCCAGGAGTCTGAGTTTTCCGTATGTGTATCAGGGACTAAGGCTAATCCATGGTGCCGAGTTTCAGACCTGTGCAACCTTTGGAAAGGTCAAAGGTCAGCCGTTCGGGTGTGTTTTTTGTAATAATTCCTAAAGGCATTGAGCCAGGAGTCTGATTTTTCCGTGTGTGTATCAGGGACTAAGGCTGATCCAGGGTGCCGAGTTTCAGACCTGTGCAACCTTCGGAAAGGTCAATGGTCAGCCGTTCGGGTGTGTTTTTTGTAATAATTCCTAAAGGCATTGAGTCAGGAGTCTGTTTTCTCCGTATGTGTATCAGGGACTAAAGCTTATCCCGGTTGCCGAGTTTCAGACCTGTGCAACCTTCGGAAAGGTCAAAGGTCAGCCGTTCGGGTGTGTTTTTTGTAATAATTCCTAAAGGCATTGAGCCAGGAGTCTGATTTTTCCGTATGTGTATCAGGGATTTAGGCTTATTCCGGGTGCAGAGTTTCAGGCTTGTGCAACCTTCGAAAAGGTCAATGGTCAGCCGTTCGGGTGTGTTTTTTGAAATAATTCCTAAAGGCATTGAGCCAGGAGTCAAATTTTTCCGTATGTGTATCAGGGATTTAGGCTTATCCCGGGTGCAGAGTTTCAGACCTGTGCAACCTTCGGAAAGGTCAATGGTCAGCCGTTCGGGTGTGTTTTTTGTAATAATTCCTAAAGGCATTGAGTCAGGAGTCTGTTTTCTCCGTATGTGTATCAGGGACTAAAGCTTATCCCGGTTGCCGAGTTTCAGACCTGTGCAACCTTCGGAAAGGTCAAAGGTCAGCCGTTCGGGTGTGTTTTTTGTAATAATTCCTAAAGGCATTGAGCCAGGAGTCTGATTTTTCCGTATGTGCATCAGGGACTAAGGCTAATCTAGCGTGCCGAGTTCCAGACCTGTGCAACCTTCGGAAAGGTCAATGGTCAGCCGTTCGGGTGTGTTTTTTGTAATAATTCCTAAAGGCATTGAGCCAGGAGTCTGATTTTTCCGTATGTGTATCAGGGATTTAGGCCTATCCCGGGTGCAGAGTTTCAGACCTGTGCAACCTTCGGAAAGGTCAATAGTCAGTCGTTCGGGTGTGTTTTCTGTAATAATTCCTAAAGGCATTGAGCCAGGAGTCTGATTTTTCCGTATGTGTATCAGGGATTTAGGCCTATCCCGGGTGCAGAGTTTCAGACCTGTGCAACCTTCGGAAAGGTCAATAGTCAGTCGTTCGGGTGTGTTTTTTGTAATAATTCCTAAAGTCATTGAGTCAGGAGTCTGATTTTTCCGTATGTGTATCAGGGACTAAAGCTTATCCCGGTAGCCGAGTTTCAGACCTGTGCAACCTTCGGAAAGGTCAATGGTCAGCCGTTCGGGTGTGTTTTTTGTAATAATTCCTAAAGGCATTGAGCCAGGAGTCTGATTTTTCTGTATGTGTATCAAGGATTTAGGCCTATCCCGGGTGCAGAGTTTCAGACCTGTGCAACCTTCGGAAAGGTCAATAGTCAGTCGTTCGGGTGTGTTTTTTGTAATAATTCCTAAAGTCATTGAGTCAGGAGTCTGATTTTTCCGTATGTGTATCAGGGACTAAAGCTTATCCCGGTAGCCGAGTTTCAGACCTGTGCAACCTTCGGAAAGGTCAATGGTCAGCCGTTCGGGTGTGTTTTTTGTAATAATTCATAAAGGCATTGAGCCAGGAGTCTGATTTTTCCGTATGTGTATCAGGGATTTAGGCTTATCCCGGGTGCAGAGTTTCAGGCTTGTGGAACCTTCGGAAAGGTCAATGGTCAGCCGTTCGGGTGTGTTTTTTGTAATAATTCCTAAAGGCATTAAGCCAGTGGTCTGATTTTTCCGTATCTGTATCAGGGACTAAGGCTTATCCAGGGTGCCAAGTTTCAGACCCGTGCAACCTTTGGAAAGGTCAAAGGTCAGCCGTTCGGGTGTGTTTTTTGTAATAATTCCTAAAGGCATTGAGCCAGGAGTCTGATTTTTCCGTATGTGTATCAGGGACTAAGGCTGATCCAGGGTGCCGAGTTTCAGACCTGTGCAACCTTCGGAAAGGTCAATGGTCAGCCGTTCGGGTGTGTTTTTTGTAATAATTCCTAAAGGCATTGAGCCAGGAGTCTGATTTTTCCGTATGTGTATCAGGGATTTAGGCTTATCCCCGGTGCAGAGTTTCAGACCTGTGCAACCTTTGGAAAGGTCAATGGTCAGCCGTTCGGGTGTGTTTTTTGTAATAATTCATAAAGGCATTGAGCCAGGAGTCTGATTTTTCCGTATGTGTATCAGGGATTTAGGCTTATCCCGGGTGCAGAGTTTCAGGCTTGTGCAACCTTCGAAAAGGTCAATGGTCAGCCGTTCGGGTGTGTTTTTTGAAATAATTCCTAAAGGCATTGAGCCAGGAGTCAAATTTTTCCGTATGTGTATCAGGGATTTAGGCTTATCCCGGGTGCAGAGTTTCAGACCTGTGCAACCTTCGGAAAGGTCAATGGTCAGCCGTTCGGGTGTGTTTTTTGAAATAATTCCTAAAGGCATTGAGCCAGGAGTCTGATTTTTCCGTATGTGTATCAGGGATTCAGGCTTATCCCGGGTGCCGAGTTTCAGACCTGTGCAACCTTCGGAAAGGTCAATGGTCAGCCGTTCGGGTGTGTTTTTTGTAATAATTCATAAAGGCATTGAGTCAGGAGTCTGTTTTCTCCGTATGTGTATCAGGGACTAAAGCTTATCCCGGTTGCCGAGTTTCAGACCTGTGCAACCTTCGGAAAGGTCAAAGGTCAGCCGTTCGGGTGTGTTTTTTGTAATAATTCCTAAAGTCATTGAGCCAGGAGTCTGATTTTTCCGTATGTGCATCAGGGACTAAGGCTAATCTAGCGTGCCGAGTTCCAGACCTGTGCAACCTTCGGAAAGGTCAATGGTCAGCCGTTCGGGTGTGTTTTTTGTAATAATTCCTAAAGGCATTGAGCCAGGAGTCTGATTTTTCCGTATGTGTATCAGGGATTTAGGCCTATCCCGGGTGCAGAGTTTCAGACCTGTGCAACCTTCGGAAAGGTCAATAGTCAGTCGTTCGGGTGTGTTTTTTGTAATAATTCCTAAAGTCATTGAGTCAGGAGTCTGATTTTTCCGTATGTGTATCAGGGACTAAAGCTTATCCCGGTAGCCGAGTTTCAGACCTGTGCAACCTTCGGAAAGGTCAATGGTCAGCCGTTCGGGTGTGTTTTTTGTAATAATTCCTAAAGGCATTGAGCCAGGAGTCTGATTTTTCCGTATGTGTATCAGGGATTTAGGCTTATCCCGGGTGCAGAGTTTCAGGCTTGTGCAACCTTCGAAAAAGTCAATGGTCAGCCGTTCAGGTGTGTTTTTTTAAATAATTCCTAAAGGCATTGAGCCAGGAGTCTGATTTTTCCGTATGTGTATCAGGGATTTAGGCTTATCTCGGGTGCAGAGTTTCAGGCTTGTGCAACCTTCGAAAAAGTCAATGGTCAGCCGTTCAGGTGTGTTTTTTTAAATAATTCCTAAAGGCATTGAGCCAGGAGTCTGATTTTTCCGTATGTGTATCAGGGATTTAGGCTTATCCCGGGTGCAGAGTTTCAGACCTGTGCAACCTTCGGAAAGGTCAATGGTCAGCCGTTCGGGTGTGTTTTTTGTAATAATTCCTAAAGGCATTGAGTCAGGAGTCTGTTTTCTCCGTATGTGTATCAGGGACTAAAGCTTATCCCGGTTGCCGAGTTTCAGACCTGTGCAACGTTCGGAAAGGTCAAAGGTCAGCCGTTCGGGTGTGTTTTTTGTAATAATTCCTAAAGGCATTGAGCCAGGAGTCTGATTTTTCCGTATGTGCATCAGGGACTAAGGCTAATCTAGGGTGCCGAGTTCCAGACCTGTGCAACCTTCGGAAAGGTCAATGGTCAGCCGTTCGGGTGTGTTTTTTGTAATAATTCCTAAAGGCATTGAGCCAGGAGTCTGATTTTTCTGTATGTGTATCAGGGATTTAGGCCTATCCAGGGTGTAGAGTTTCAGACCTGTGCAACCTTCGGAAAGGTCAATAGTCAGTCGTTCGGGTGTGTTTTTTGTAATAATTCCTAAAGTCATTGAGTCAGGAGTCTGATTTTTCCGTATGTGTATCAGGGACTAAAGCTTATCCCGGTAGCCGAGTTTCAGACCTGTGCAACCTTCGGAAAGGTCAATGGTCAGCCGTTCGGGTGTGTTTTTTGTAATAATTCATAAAGGCATTGAGCCAGGAGTCTGATTTTTCCGTATGTGTATCAGGGATTTAGGCTTATCCCGGGTGCAGAGTTTCAGGCTTGTGGAACCTTCGGAAAGGTCAATGGTCAGCCGTTCGGGTGTGTTTTTTGTAATAATTCCTAAAGGCATTAAGCCAGTGGTCTGATTTTTCCGTATCTGTATCAGGGACTAAGGCTTATCCAGGGTGCCAAGTTTCAGACCCGTGCAACCTTTGGAAAGGTCAAAGGTCAGCCGTTCGGGTGTGTTTTTTGTAATAATTCCTAAAGGCATTGAGCCAGGAGTCTGATTTTTCCGTATGTGTATCAGGGATTCAGGCTTATCCCGGGTGCCGAGTTTCAGACCTGTGCAACCTTCGGAAAGGTCAATGGTCAGCCGTTCGGGTGTGTTTTCTGTAATAATTCCTAAAGGCATTGAGCCAGGAGTCTGATTTTTCCGTATGTGTATCAGGGATTTAGGCCTATCCCGGGTGCAGAGTTTCAGACCTGTGCAACGTTCGGAAAGGTCAAAGGTCAGCCGTTCGGGTGTGTTTTTTGTAATAATTCCTAAAGGCATTGAGCCAGGAGTCTGATTTTTCCGTATGTGCATCAGGGACTAAGGCTAATCTAGGGTGCCGAGTTCCAGACCTGTGCAACCTTCGAAAAGGTCAATGGTCAGCCGTTCGGGTGTGTTTTTTGTAATAATTCCTAAAGGCATTAAGCCAGTGGTCTGATTTTTCCGTATCTGTATCAGGGACTAAGGCTTATCCAGGGTGCCAAGTTTCAGACCCGTGCAACCTTTGGAAAGGTCAAAGGTCAGCCGTTCGGGTGTGTTTTTTGTAATAATTCCTAAAGGCATTGAGCCAGGAGTCTGATTTTTCCGTATGTGTATCAGGGACTAAGGCTGATCCAGGGTGCCGAGTTTCAGACCTGTGCAACCTTCGGAAAGGTCAATGGTCAGCCGTTCGGGTGTGTTTTTTGTAATAATTCCTAAAGGCATTGAGCCAGGAGTCTGATTTTTCCGTATGTGTATCAGGGATTTAGGCTTATCCCCGGTGCAGAGTTTCAGACCTGTGCAACCTTCGGAAAGGTCAATGGTCAGCCGTTCGGGTGTGTTTTTTGTAATAATTCCTAAAGGCATTGAGCCAGGAGTCTGATTTTTCCGTACGTGTATCAGGATTTAGTCTTATGTGCAACTTTCGGAAAGGTCAATGGTCAGCCGTTCGGGTGTGTTTTTTGTAATAATTCCTAAAGGCATTGAGCCAGGAGTCTGATTTTTCCGTATGTGTATCAGGGATTTAGTCTTATCCCGGGTGCAGAGTTTCAGACCTGTGCAACCTTTGGAAAGGTCAAAGGGTGTGTTTTTTGTAATAATTCCTAAAGGCATTAAGCCAGGAGTCTGATTTTTCCGTATGTGTATCAGGGACTAAGGCTGATCGAGGGTATTTTAATCTTTTTTCTACTGTCCTATAATATGAAGTTAACATCTTATAAGGTATATTGATGTACCCTCAGTGTTTGAATTTATAATGATTTCACTGTTTGGATGTGTTTTTCTATTTGTGTCTGTTTTTGTGCGCATTCAGCAGGGATACGGCTGTTTTCGGATTTTTTTCATTTTTCTACTTTACCATAACATAAACCTCACAAATGAAGTTAGCATCTTAAAAGATTTAGTTCTGTACCCTCAGTGTTTGATTTTGCAATGATTTCACTGTTTGGATGTGTTTTTCTGTTGGTGTCTGTTTATGTGCGCATTCAGCTGAAATAAGGCTGTTTCCGGATTTTTTTCATTTTTCTGCTGTCCCATAACATAAACCTCACAAATGAAGTTAACATCTTAAAAGATTTAGTTCTGTACCCTCAGTGTTTGATTTTGCAATGATTTCACTGTTGGGATGTGTTTTTCTATTGGTGTCTGTTTGTGTGCGCATTCAGCTGAGATAAGGCTGTTTCCGGATTTTTTTCATTTTTCTGCTGTCCCATAACATAAACCTCACAAATGAAGTTAAAATCTTAAAAGATTTAGTTCTGTACCCTCAGTGTTTGATTTCGCAAAGATTTCACTGTTTGAATGCGTTTTTCTCTTGGTGTCTGTTTGTGTGCGCATTCAGCTGAGATAAGGCTGTTTTCGGATTTTTTTCATTTTTCTGCTGTCCCATAACATAAACCTCACAAATGAAGTTAACATCTTAAAAGATTTAGTTCTGTACCCTCAGTGTTTGATTTGGCAAAGATTTCACTGTTTGGATGTGTTTTTCTATTGGTGTCTGTTTGTGTGCGCATTCAGCTGAGATAAGGCTGTTTCCGGATTTTTTTCATTTTTCTGCTGTCCCATAACATAAACCTCACAAATGAAGTTAACATCTTAAGAGATTTAGTTCTGTATCCTCAGTGTTTGATTTTGCAATGATTTCACTGTTTGGATGTGTTTTTCTATTGGTGTCTGTTTGTGTGCGCATTCAGCTGAGATAAGGCTGTTTCCGGATTTTTTAAATTTTTTTATTGTCCTATAACATAAACCTCACAAATGAAGTTAACATCTCATAAGATATAGTTTTATACCTTCAATGTTTGATTTTGCAATGATTTCACTGTTTGAATGTGTTTTTCTATTTTTGTCTGTTTTTGTGCGCATTCACCTGGAATACGACTGTTTTCTGATTTTTTTCATTTTTCTACTGTCCCATAACATAAACCTCACAAATAAAGTTAACATCTTATAAGATATACTTCTGTACCCTCAGTGTTTGATTTTGCAATGATTTCACTGTTTGGATGTGTTTTTCTATTTGTGTCTGTTTTTGTGCACATTCAGCAAGTATACCGCTGTTTTCTGATTTTTTTAAATTTTCTACTGTCCCATAACATAAACGTCACAAATAAAGTTAAAATCTTATAAGATATACTTCTGTAACCTCAGTGTTTGATTTTGCAATGATTTCACTGTTTGGATGTGTTTTTCTATTTGTGTCTGTTTTGTGCACATTCAGCAAGTATACGGCTGTTTTCTGATTTTTTTCAATTTTCTACTGTCCCATAACATAAACCTCACAAATAAAGTTAACATCTTATAAGTTATACTTCTGTAACCTCAGTGTTTGATTTTGCAATGATTTCACTGTTTGGATGTGTTTTTCTATTTGTGTCTGTTTCTGTGCACATTCAGCAAGTATACGGCTGTTTTCTGATTTTTTTGAATTTTCTACTGTCCCATAACATAAACCTCACAAATAAAGTTAAAATCTTATAAGATATAGTTATATGCCGTCAGTGTTTGATTTTGCAATGATTTCACTGTTTGGATGTGTTTTTCTATTTGTGTCTGTTTTTGTGCACATTCAGCAAGTATACGGCTGTTTTCAGATTTTTTTCAATTTTCTATTGTCCCGTAACATAAACCTCATGAATAAAGTTAACATCTTATAAGATATACTTCTGTAACCTCAGTGTTTGATTTTGCAATGATTTCACTGTTTGGATGTGTTTTTCTATTTGTGTCTTTTGTTGTGCACATTCAGCAAGTATACGGCTGTTTTCTGATTTTTTTCAATTTTCTATTGTCCCGAAACATAAACCTCATAAATAAAGTTAACATCTTATAAGATATACTTCTGTAACCTCAGTGTTTGATTTTGCAATGATTTCACTGTTTGGATGTGTTTTTCTATTTGTGTCTTTTGTTGTGCACATTCAGCAAGTATACAGCTGTTTTCTGATTTTTTTCAATTTTCTATTGTCCCGTAACATAAACCTCATGAATAAATTTAACATCGTGTAAGATATAGTTATATGCCTTCAGTGTTTGATTTTGCAATGATTTCACTGTTTGGATGTGTTTTTCTATTTGTGTCTGTTTTTGTGCGCATTCAGCTGGAATACGATTGTTTTCTGATTTTTTTTAATTTTTCTACTGTCCCATAACATAAACCTCACAAATAAAGTTAACATCTTATAAGTTATTCTTCGGTACCCTCAGTGTTTGATTTTGCAATGATTTCACTGTTTGGATGTGTTTTTCTATTAGTGTCTGTTTTTGTGCGCATTCAGCTGGAATACGACTGTTTTCTGATTTTTTTTCATTTTCTACTGTCCCATAACATAAACCTCACAAATAAAGTTAACATCTTATAAGATATACTAATGTACCCTCGTCGTTCCGCTCGTCTTGGGACCCCAAACGACATATGAAATATTCACACTCCTGCGACCTGTAGAAATGTAGTTCCTCCAAAACTTCAACTCTGGCCAAAGAGTCTAAGACTGTATAGAGTCTGACATGACCTGATTTTCAGTTTTTGGACACAGGACTTTGGGCTTTTTTCCCCCTGGCCAAAAAAAACTGCCAAAAAAACAGTCTGTAAAATTCAAACGTAAGAAAGGTGGGAAACTGTCTTTTCTTCAATAATAACTAAAGGCAATGAGCCTGGATGCTGATTTCTCCGTATGTGTATCAGGGACTCCTGGCTGATCCAGGGTACCGAGTTTCAGACCCGTGCAACCTTTGGAAAGGTCAAAGGTCAGCCGCTGTGGTGTGTTTTTTGTAATAATTCCTAAAGGCATTGAGTCAGGAGTCTGATTTTTCCGTATGTGTATCAGGGACTAAAGCTTATCCCGGTTGCCGAGTTTCAGACCTGTGCAACTTTCGGAAAAGGTCAATGGTCAGCCGTTCGGGTGTGTTTTTTGTAATAATTCCTAAAGGCATTAAGCCAGGAGTCTGAGTTTTCCGTATGTGTATCAGGGACTAAGGCTAATCCATGGTGCCGAGTTTCAGACCTGTGCAACCTTTGGAAAGGTCAAAGGTCAGCCGTTCGGGTGTGTTTTTTGTAATAATTCCTAAAGGCATTGAGCCAGGAGTCTGATTTTTCCGTGTGTGTATCAGGGACTAAGGCTGATCCAGGGTGCCGAGTTTCAGACCTGTGCAACCTTCGGAAAGGTCAATGGTCAGCCGTTCGGGTGTGTTTTTTGTAATAATTCCTAAAGGCATTGAGCCAGGAGTCTGATTTTTCCGTATGTGTATCAGGGATTTAGGCTTATCCCGGGTGCAGAGTTTCAGACCTGTGCAACCTTCGGAAAGGTCAATGGTCAGCCGTTCGGGTGTGTTTTTTGTAATAATTCCTAAAGGCATTGAGTCAGGAGTCTGTTTTCTCCGTATGTGTATCAGGGACTAAAGCTTATCCCGGTTGCCGAGTTTCAGACCTGTGCAACCTTCGGAAAGGTCAAAGGTCAGCCGTTCGGGTGTGTTTTCTGTAATAATTCCTAAAGGCATTGAGCCAGGAGTCTGATTTTTCCGTATGTGTATCAGGGATTTAGGCCTATCCCGGGTGCAGAGTTTCAGACCTGTGCAACCTTCGGAAAGGTCAATAGTCAGTCGTTCGGGTGTGTTTTTTGTAATAATTCCTAAAGTCATTGAGTCAGGAGTCTGATTTTTCCGTATGTGTATCAGGGACTAAAGCTTATCCCGGTAGCCGAGTTTCAGACCTGTGCAACCTTCGGAAAGGTCAATGGTCAGCCGTTCGGGTGTGTTTTTTGTAATAATTCCTAAAGGCATTGAGCCAGGAGTCTGATTTTTCTGTATGTGTATCAAGGATTTAGGCCTATCCCGGGTGCAGAGTTTCAGACCTGTGCAACCTTCGGAAAGGTCAATAGTCAGTCGTTCGGGTGTGTTTTTTGTAATAATTCCTAAAGTCATTGAGTCAGGAGTCTGATTTTTCCGTATGTGTATCAGGGACTAAAGCTTATCCCGGTAGCCGAGTTTCAGACCTGTGCAACCTTCGGAAAGGTCAATGGTCAGCCGTTCGGGTGTGTTTTTTGTAATAATTCATAAAGGCATTGAGCCAGGAGTCTGATTTTTCCGTATGTGTATCAGGGATTTAGGCTTATCCCGGGTGCAGAGTTTCAGGCTTGTGGAACCTTCGGAAAGGTCAATGGTCAGCCGTTCGGGTGTGTTTTTTGTAATAATTCCTAAAGGCATTAAGCCAGTGGTCTGATTTTTCCGTATCTGTATCAGGGACTAAGGCTTATCCAGGGTGCCAAGTTTCAGACCCGTGCAACCTTTGGAAAGGTCAAAGGTCAGCCGTTCGGGTGTGTTTTTTGTAATAATTCCTAAAGGCATTGAGCCAGGAGTCTGATTTTTCCGTATGTGTATCAGGGACTAAGGCTGATCCAGGGTGCCGAGTTTCAGACCTGTGCAACCTTCGGAAAGGTCAATGGTCAGCCGTTCGGGTGTGTTTTTTGTAATAATTCCTAAAGGCATTGAGCCAGGAGTCTGATTTTTCCGTATGTGTATCAGGGATTTAGGCTTATCCCGGGTGCAGAGTTTCAGACCTGTGCAACCTTCGGAAAGGTCAATGGTCAGCCGTTCGGGTGTGTTTTTTGAAATAATTCCTAAAGGCATTGAGCCAGGAGTCTGATTTTTCCGTATGTGTATCAGGGATTCAGGCTTATCCCGGGTGCCGAGTTTCAGACCTGTGCAACCTTCGGAAAGGTCAATGGTCAGCCGTTCGGGTGTGTTTTTTGTAATAATTCATAAAGGCATTGAGTCAGGAGTCTGTTTTCTCCGTATGTGTATCAGGGACTAAAGCTTATCCCGGTTGCCGAGTTTCAGACCTGTGCAACCTTCGGAAAGGTCAAAGGTCAGCCGTTCGGGTGTGTTTTTTGTAATAATTCCTAAAGGCATTGAGCCAGGAGTCTGATTTTTCCGTATGTGCATCAGGGACTAAGGCTAATCTAGCGTGCCGAGTTCCAGACCTGTGCAACCTTCGGAAAGGTCAATGGTCAGCCGTTCGGGTGTGTTTTTTGTAATAATTCCTAAAGGCATTGAGCCAGGAGTCTGATTTTTCCGTATGTGTATCAGGGATTTAGGCCTATCCCGGGTGCAGAGTTTCAGACCTGTGCAACCTTCGGAAAGGTCAATAGTCAGTCGTTCGGGTGTGTTTTTTGTAATAATTCCTAAAGTCATTGAGTCAGGAGTCTGATTTTTCCGTATGTGTATCAGGGACTAAAGCTTATCCCGGTAGCCGAGTTTCAGACCTGTGCAACCTTCGGAAAGGTCAATGGTCAGCCGTTCGGGTGTGTTTTTTGTAATAATTCCTAAAGGCATTGAGCCAGGAGTCTGATTTTTCCGTATGTGTATCAGGGATTTAGGCTTATCCCGGGTGCAGAGTTTCAGGCTTGTGCAACCTTCGAAAAAGTCAATGGTCAGCCGTTCAGGTGTGTTTTTTTAAATAATTCCTAAAGGCATTGAGCCAGGAGTCTGATTTTTCCGTATGTGTATCAGGGATTTAGGCTTATCTCGGGTGCAGAGTTTCAGGCTTGTGCAACCTTCGAAAAAGTCAATGGTCAGCCGTTCAGGTGTGTTTTTTTAAATAATTCCTAAAGGCATTGAGCCAGGAGTCTGATTTTTCCGTATGTGTATCAGGGATTTAGGCTTATCCCGGGTGCAGAGTTTCAGACCTGTGCAACCTTCGGAAAGGTCAATGGTCAGCCGTTCGGGTGTGTTTTTTGTAATAATTCCTAAAGGCATTGAGTCAGGAGTCTGTTTTCTCCGTATGTGTATCAGGGACTAAAGCTTATCCCGGTTGCCGAGTTTCAGACCTGTGCAACGTTCGGAAAGGTCAAAGGTCAGCCGTTCGGGTGTGTTTTTTGTAATAATTCCTAAAGGCATTGAGCCAGGAGTCTGATTTTTCCGTATGTGCATCAGGGACTAAGGCTAATCTAGGGTGCCGAGTTCCAGACCTGTGCAACCTTCGGAAAGGTCAATGGTCAGCCGTTCGGGTGTGTTTTTTGTAATAATTCCTAAAGGCATTGAGCCAGGAGTCTGATTTTTCTGTATGTGTATCAGGGATTTAGGCCTATCCAGGGTGTAGAGTTTCAGACCTGTGCAACCTTCGGAAAGGTCAATAGTCAGTCGTTCGGGTGTGTTTTTTGTAATAATTCCTAAAGTCATTGAGTCAGGAGTCTGATTTTTCCGTATGTGTATCAGGGACTAAAGCTTATCCCGGTAGCCGAGTTTCAGACCTGTGCAACCTTCGGAAAGGTCAATGGTCAGCCGTTCGGGTGTGTTTTTTGTAATAATTCATAAAGGCATTGAGCCAGGAGTCTGATTTTTCCGTATGTGTATCAGGGATTTAGGCTTATCCCGGGTGCAGAGTTTCAGGCTTGTGGAACCTTCGGAAAGGTCAATGGTCAGCCGTTCGGGTGTGTTTTTTGTAATAATTCCTAAAGGCATTAAGCCAGTGGTCTGATTTTTCCGTATCTGTATCAGGGACTAAGGCTTATCCAGGGTGCCAAGTTTCAGACCCGTGCAACCTTTGGAAAGGTCAAAGGTCAGCCGTTCGGGTGTGTTTTTTGTAATAATTCCTAAAGGCATTGAGCCAGGAGTCTGATTTTTCCGTATGTGTATCAGGGATTCAGGCTTATCCCGGGTGCCGAGTTTCAGACCTGTGCAACCTTCGGAAAGGTCAATGGTCAGCCGTTCGGGTGTGTTTTCTGTAATAATTCCTAAAGGCATTGAGCCAGGAGTCTGATTTTTCCGTATGTGTATCAGGGATTTAGGCCTATCCAGGGTGCAGAGTTTCAGACCTGTGCAACGTTCGGAAAGGTCAAAGGTCAGCCGTTCGGGTGTGTTTTTTGTAATAATTCCTAAAGGCATTGAGCCAGGAGTCTGATTTTTCCGTATGTGCATCAGGGACTAAGGCTAATCTAGGGTGCCGAGTTCCAGACCTGTGCAACCTTCGAAAAGGTCAATGGTCAGCCGTTCGGGTGTGTTTTTTGTAATAATTCCTAAAGGCATTGAGCCAGGAGTCTGATTTTTCTGTATGTGTATCAGGGATTTAGGCCTATCCCGGGTGCAGAGTTTCAGACCTGTGCAACCTTCGGAAAGGTCAATAGTCAGTCGTTCGGGTGTGTTTTTTGTAATAATTCCTAAAGTCATTGAGTCAGGAGTCTGATTTTTCCGTATGTGTATCAGGGACTAAAGCTTATCCCGGTAGCCGAGTTTCAGACCTGTGCAACCTTCGGAAAGGTCAATGGTCAGCCGTTCGGGTGTGTTTTTTGTAATAATTCCTAAAGGCATTGAGCCAGGAGTCTGATTTTTCCGTATGTGTATCAGGGATTTAGGCTTATCCCGGGTGCAGAGTTTCAGACCTGTGCAACCTTCGGAAAGGTCAATGGTCAGCCGTTCGGGTGTGTTTTTTGTAATAATTCCTAAAGGCATTGAGTCAGGAGTCTGTTTTCTCCGTATGTGTATCAGGGACTAAACCTTATCCTGGTTGCCGAGTTTCAGACCTGTGCAACCATCGGAAAGGTCAAAGGTCAGCCGTTCGGGTGTGTTTTTTGTAATAATTCCTAAAGGCATTGAGCCAGGAGTCTGATTTTTCCGTATGTGCATCAGGGACTAAGGCTAATCTAGGGTGCCGAGTTCCAGACCTGTGCAACCTTCGGAAAGGTCAATGGTCAGCCGTTCGGGTGTGTTTTTTGTAATAATTCCTAAAGGCATTGAGCCAGGAGTCTGATTTTTCTGTATGTGTATCAGGGATTTAGGCCTATCCAGGGTGTAGAGTTTCAGACCTGTGCAACCTTCGGAAAGGTCAATAGTCAGTCGTTCGGGTGTGTTTTTTGTAATAATTCCTAAAGTCATTGAGTCAGGAGTCTGATTTTTCCGTATGTGTATCAGGGACTAAAGCTTATCCCGGTAGCCGAGTTTCAGACCTGTGCAACCTTCGGAAAGGTCAATGGTCAGCCGTTCGGGTGTGTTTTTTGTAATAATTCATAAAGGCATTGAGCCAGGAGTCTGATTTTTCCGTATGTGTATCAGGGATTTAGGCTTATCCCGGGTGCAGAGTTTCAGGCTTGTGGAACCTTCGGAAAGGTCAATGGTCAGCCGTTCGGGTGTGTTTTTTGTAATAATTCCTAAAGGCATTAAGCCAGTGGTCTGATTTTTCCGTATCTGTATCAGGGACTAAGGCTTATCCAGGGTGCCAAGTTTCAGACCCGTGCAACCTTTGGAAAGGTCAAAGGTCAGCCGTTCGGGTGTGTTTTTTGTAATAATTCCTAAAGGCATTGAGCCAGGAGTCTGATTTTTCCGTATGTGTATCAGGGATTCAGGCTTATCCCGGGTGCCGAGTTTCAGACCTGTGCAACCTTCGGAAAGGTCAATGGTCAGCCGTTCGGGTGTGTTTTCTGTAATAATTCCTAAAGGCATTGAGCCAGGAGTCTGATTTTTCCGTATGTGTATCAGGGATTTAGGCCTATCCCGGGTGCAGAGTTTCAGACCTGTGCAACGTTCGGAAAGGTCAAAGGTCAGCCGTTCGGGTGTGTTTTTTGTAATAATTCCTAAAGGCATTGAGCCAGGAGTCTGATTTTTCCGTATGTGCATCAGGGACTAAGGCTAATCTAGGGTGCCGAGTTCCAGACCTGTGCAACCTTCGAAAAGGTCAATGGTCAGCCGTTCGGGTGTGTTTTTTGTAATAATTCCTAAAGGCATTAAGCCAGTGGTCTGATTTTTCCGTATCTGTATCAGGGACTAAGGCTTATCCAGGGTGCCAAGTTTCAGACCCGTGCAACCTTTGGAAAGGTCAAAGGTCAGCCGTTCGGGTGTGTTTTTTGTAATAATTCCTAAAGGCATTGAGCCAGGAGTCTGATTTTTCCGTATGTGTATCAGGGACTAAGGCTGATCCAGGGTGCCGAGTTTCAGACCTGTGCAACCTTCGGAAAGGTCAATGGTCAGCCGTTCGGGTGTGTTTTTTGTAATAATTCCTAAAGGCATTGAGCCAGGAGTCTGATTTTTCCGTATGTGTATCAGGGATTTAGGCTTATCCCCGGTGCAGAGTTTCAGACCTGTGCAACCTTCGGAAAGGTCAATGGTCAGCCGTTCGGGTGTGTTTTTTGTAATAATTCCTAAAGGCATTGAGCCAGGAGTCTGATTTTTCCGTACGTGTATCAGGATTTAGTCTTATGTGCAACTTTCGGAAAGGTCAATGGTCAGCCGTTCGGGTGTGTTTTTTGTAATAATTCCTAAAGGCATTGAGCCAGGAGTCTGATTTTTCCGTATGTGTATCAGGGATTTAGTCTTATCCCGGGTGCAGAGTTTCAGACCTGTGCAACCTTTGGAAAGGTCAAAGGGTGTGTTTTTTGTAATAATTCCTAAAGGCATTAAGCCAGGAGTCTGATTTTTCCGTATGTGTATCAGGGACTAAGGCTGATCGAGGGTATTTTAATCTTTTTTCTACTGTCCTATAATATGAAGTTAACATCTTATAAGGTATATTGATGTACCCTCAGTGTTTGAATTTATAATGATTTCACTGTTTGGATGTGTTTTTCTATTTGTGTCTGTTTTTGTGCGCATTCAGCAGGGATACGGCTGTTTTCGGATTTTTTTCATTTTTCTACTTTACCATAACATAAACCTCACAAATGAAGTTAGCATCTTAAAAGATTTAGTTCTGTACCCTCAGTGTTTGATTTTGCAATGATTTCACTGTTTGGATGTGTTTTTCTGTTGGTGTCTGTTTATGTGCGCATTCAGCTGAAATAAGGCTGTTTCCGGATTTTTTTCATTTTTCTGCTGTCCCATAACATAAACCTCACAAATGAAGTTAACATCTTAAAAGATTTAGTTCTGTACCCTCAGTGTTTGATTTTGCAATGATTTCACTGTTGGGATGTGTTTTTCTATTGGTGTCTGTTTGTGTGCGCATTCAGCTGAGATAAGGCTGTTTCCGGATTTTTTTCATTTTTCTGCTGTCCCATAACATAAACCTCACAAATGAAGTTAAAATCTTAAAAGATTTAGTTCTGTACCCTCAGTGTTTGATTTCGCAAAGATTTCACTGTTTGAATGCGTTTTTCTCTTGGTGTCTGTTTGTGTGCGCATTCAGCTGAGATAAGGCTGTTTTCGGATTTTTTTCATTTTTCTGCTGTCCCATAACATAAACCTCACAAATGAAGTTAACATCTTAAAAGATTTAGTTCTGTACCCTCAGTGTTTGATTTGGCAAAGATTTCACTGTTTGGATGTGTTTTTCTATTGGTGTCTGTTTGTGTGCGCATTCAGCTGAGATAAGGCTGTTTCCGGATTTTTTTCATTTTTCTGCTGTCCCATAACATAAACCTCACAAATGAAGTTAACATCTTAAGAGATTTAGTTCTGTATCCTCAGTGTTTGATTTTGCAATGATTTCACTGTTTGGATGTGTTTTTCTATTGGTGTCTGTTTGTGTGCGCATTCAGCTGAGATAAGGCTGTTTCCGGATTTTTTAAATTTTTTTATTGTCCTATAACATAAACCTCACAAATGAAGTTAACATCTCATAAGATATAGTTTTATACCTTCAATGTTTGATTTTGCAATGATTTCACTGTTTGAATGTGTTTTTCTATTTTTGTCTGTTTTTGTGCGCATTCACCTGGAATACGACTGTTTTCTGATTTTTTTCATTTTTCTACTGTCCCATAACATAAACCTCACAAATAAAGTTAACATCTTATAAGATATACTTCTGTACCCTCAGTGTTTGATTTTGCAATGATTTCACTGTTTGGATGTGTTTTTCTATTTGTGTCTGTTTTTGTGCACATTCAGCAAGTATACCGCTGTTTTCTGATTTTTTTAAATTTTCTACTGTCCCATAACATAAACGTCACAAATAAAGTTAAAATCTTATAAGATATACTTCTGTAACCTCAGTGTTTGATTTTGCAATGATTTCACTGTTTGGATGTGTTTTTCTATTTGTGTCTGTTTTGTGCACATTCAGCAAGTATACGGCTGTTTTCTGATTTTTTTCAATTTTCTACTGTCCCATAACATAAACCTCACAAATAAAGTTAACATCTTATAAGTTATACTTCTGTAACCTCAGTGTTTGATTTTGCAATGATTTCACTGTTTGGATGTGTTTTTCTATTTGTGTCTGTTTCTGTGCACATTCAGCAAGTATACGGCTGTTTTCTGATTTTTTTGAATTTTCTACTGTCCCATAACATAAACCTCACAAATAAAGTTAAAATCTTATAAGATATAGTTATATGCCGTCAGTGTTTGATTTTGCAATGATTTCACTGTTTGGATGTGTTTTTCTATTTGTGTCTGTTTTTGTGCACATTCAGCAAGTATACGGCTGTTTTCAGATTTTTTTCAATTTTCTATTGTCCCGTAACATAAACCTCATGAATAAAGTTAACATCTTATAAGATATACTTCTGTAACCTCAGTGTTTGATTTTGCAATGATTTCACTGTTTGGATGTGTTTTTCTATTTGTGTCTTTTGTTGTGCACATTCAGCAAGTATACGGCTGTTTTCTGATTTTTTTCAATTTTCTATTGTCCCGAAACATAAACCTCATAAATAAAGTTAACATCTTATAAGATATACTTCTGTAACCTCAGTGTTTGATTTTGCAATGATTTCACTGTTTGGATGTGTTTTTCTATTTGTGTCTTTTGTTGTGCACATTCAGCAAGTATACAGCTGTTTTCTGATTTTTTTCAATTTTCTATTGTCCCGTAACATAAACCTCATGAATAAATTTAACATCGTGTAAGATATAGTTATATGCCTTCAGTGTTTGATTTTGCAATGATTTCACTGTTTGGATGTGTTTTTCTATTTGTGTCTGTTTTTGTGCGCATTCAGCTGGAATACGATTGTTTTCTGATTTTTTTTAATTTTTCTACTGTCCCATAACATAAACCTCACAAATAAAGTTAACATCTTATAAGTTATTCTTCGGTACCCTCAGTGTTTGATTTTGCAATGATTTCACTGTTTGGATGTGTTTTTCTATTTGTGTCTGTTTTTGTGCGCATTCAGCTGGAATACGACTGTTTTCTGATTTTTTTTCATTTTCTACTGTCCCATAACATAAACCTCACAAATAAAGTTAACATCTTATAAGATATACTAATGTACCCTCGTCGTTCCGCTCGTCTTGGGACCCCAAACGACATATGAAATATTCACACTCCTGCGACCTGTAGAAATGTAGTTCCTCCAAAACTTCAACTCTGGCCAAAGAGTCTAAGACTGTATAGAGTCTGACATGACCTGATTTTCAGTTTTTGGACACAGGACTTTGGGCTTTTTTCCCCCTGGCCAAAAAAAACTGCCAAAAAAACAGTCTGTAAAATTCAAACGTAAGAAAGGTGGGAAACTGTCTTTTCTTCAATAATAACTAAAGGCAATGAGCCTGGATGCTGATTTCTCCGTATGTGTATCAGGGACTCCTGGCTGATCCAGGGTACCGAGTTTCAGACCCGTGCAACCTTTGGAAAGGTCAAAGGTCAGCCGCTGTGGTGTGTTTTTTGTAATAATTCCTAAAGGCATTGAGTCAGGAGTCTGATTTTTCCGTATGTGTATCAGGGACTAAAGCTTATCCCGGTTGCCGAGTTTCAGACCTGTGCAACTTTCGGAAAAGGTCAATGGTCAGCCGTTCGGGTGTGTTTTTTGTAATAATTCCTAAAGGCATTAAGCCAGGAGTCTGAGTTTTCCGTATGTGTATCAGGGACTAAGGCTAATCCATGGTGCCGAGTTTCAGACCTGTGCAACCTTTGGAAAGGTCAAAGGTCAGCCGTTCGGGTGTGTTTTTTGTAATAATTCCTAAAGGCATTGAGCCAGGAGTCTGATTTTTCCGTGTGTGTATCAGGGACTAAGGCTGATCCAGGGTGCCGAGTTTCAGACCTGTGCAACCTTCGGAAAGGTCAATGGTCAGCCGTTCGGGTGTGTTTTTTGTAATAATTCCTAAAGGCATTGAGCCAGGAGTCTGATTTTTCCGTATGTGTATCAGGGATTTAGGCTTATCCCGGGTGCAGAGTTTCAGACCTGTGCAACCTTCGGAAAGGTCAATGGTCAGCCGTTCGGGTGTGTTTTTTGTAATAATTCCTAAAGGCATTGAGTCAGGAGTCTGTTTTCTCCGTATGTGTATCAGGGACTAAAGCTTATCCCGGTTGCCGAGTTTCAGACCTGTGCAACCTTCGGAAAGGTCAAAGGTCAGCCGTTCGGGTGTGTTTTCTGTAATAATTCCTAAAGGCATTGAGCCAGGAGTCTGATTTTTCCGTATGTGTATCAGGGATTTAGGCCTATCCCGGGTGCAGAGTTTCAGACCTGTGCAACCTTCGGAAAGGTCAATAGTCAGTCGTTCGGGTGTGTTTTTTGTAATAATTCCTAAAGTCATTGAGTCAGGAGTCTGATTTTTCCGTATGTGTATCAGGGACTAAAGCTTATCCCGGTAGCCGAGTTTCAGACCTGTGCAACCTTCGGAAAGGTCAATGGTCAGCCGTTCGGGTGTGTTTTTTGTAATAATTCCTAAAGGCATTGAGCCAGGAGTCTGATTTTTCTGTATGTGTATCAAGGATTTAGGCCTATCCCGGGTGCAGAGTTTCAGACCTGTGCAACCTTCGGAAAGGTCAATAGTCAGTCGTTCGGGTGTGTTTTTTGTAATAATTCCTAAAGTCATTGAGTCAGGAGTCTGATTTTTCCGTATGTGTATCAGGGACTAAAGCTTATCCCGGTAGCCGAGTTTCAGACCTGTGCAACCTTCGGAAAGGTCAATGGTCAGCCGTTCGGGTGTGTTTTTTGTAATAATTCATAAAGGCATTGAGCCAGGAGTCTGATTTTTCCGTATGTGTATCAGGGATTTAGGCTTATCCCGGGTGCAGAGTTTCAGGCTTGTGGAACCTTCGGAAAGGTCAATGGTCAGCCGTTCGGGTGTGTTTTTTGTAATAATTCCTAAAGGCATTAAGCCAGTGGTCTGATTTTTCCGTATCTGTATCAGGGACTAAGGCTTATCCAGGGTGCCAAGTTTCAGACCCGTGCAACCTTTGGAAAGGTCAAAGGTCAGCCGTTCGGGTGTGTTTTTTGTAATAATTCCTAAAGGCATTGAGCCAGGAGTCTGATTTTTCCGTATGTGTATCAGGGACTAAGGCTGATCCAGGGTGCCGAGTTTCAGACCTGTGCAACCTTCGGAAAGGTCAATGGTCAGCCGTTCGGGTGTGTTTTTTGTAATAATTCCTAAAGGCATTGAGCCAGGAGTCTGATTTTTCCGTATGTGTATCAGGGATTTAGGCTTATCCCGGGTGCAGAGTTTCAGACCTGTGCAACCTTCGGAAAGGTCAATGGTCAGCCGTTCGGGTGTGTTTTTTGAAATAATTCCTAAAGGCATTGAGCCAGGAGTCTGATTTTTCCGTATGTGTATCAGGGATTCAGGCTTATCCCGGGTGCCGAGTTTCAGACCTGTGCAACCTTCGGAAAGGTCAATGGTCAGCCGTTCGGGTGTGTTTTTTGTAATAATTCATAAAGGCATTGAGTCAGGAGTCTGTTTTCTCCGTATGTGTATCAGGGACTAAAGCTTATCCCGGTTGCCGAGTTTCAGACCTGTGCAACCTTCGGAAAGGTCAAAGGTCAGCCGTTCGGGTGTGTTTTTTGTAATAATTCCTAAAGGCATTGAGCCAGGAGTCTGATTTTTCCGTATGTGCATCAGGGACTAAGGCTAATCTAGCGTGCCGAGTTCCAGACCTGTGCAACCTTCGGAAAGGTCAATGGTCAGCCGTTCGGGTGTGTTTTTTGTAATAATTCCTAAAGGCATTGAGCCAGGAGTCTGATTTTTCCGTATGTGTATCAGGGATTTAGGCCTATCCCGGGTGCAGAGTTTCAGACCTGTGCAACCTTCGGAAAGGTCAATAGTCAGTCGTTCGGGTGTGTTTTTTGTAATAATTCCTAAAGTCATTGAGTCAGGAGTCTGATTTTTCCGTATGTGTATCAGGGACTAAAGCTTATCCCGGTAGCCGAGTTTCAGACCTGTGCAACCTTCGGAAAGGTCAATGGTCAGCCGTTCGGGTGTGTTTTTTGTAATAATTCCTAAAGGCATTGAGCCAGGAGTCTGATTTTTCCGTATGTGTATCAGGGATTTAGGCTTATCCCGGGTGCAGAGTTTCAGGCTTGTGCAACCTTCGAAAAAGTCAATGGTCAGCCGTTCAGGTGTGTTTTTTTAAATAATTCCTAAAGGCATTGAGCCAGGAGTCTGATTTTTCCGTATGTGTATCAGGGATTTAGGCTTATCTCGGGTGCAGAGTTTCAGGCTTGTGCAACCTTCGAAAAAGTCAATGGTCAGCCGTTCAGGTGTGTTTTTTTAAATAATTCCTAAAGGCATTGAGCCAGGAGTCTGATTTTTCCGTATGTGTATCAGGGATTTAGGCTTATCCCGGGTGCAGAGTTTCAGACCTGTGCAACCTTCGGAAAGGTCAATGGTCAGCCGTTCGGGTGTGTTTTTTGTAATAATTCCTAAAGGCATTGAGTCAGGAGTCTGTTTTCTCCGTATGTGTATCAGGGACTAAAGCTTATCCCGGTTGCCGAGTTTCAGACCTGTGCAACGTTCGGAAAGGTCAAAGGTCAGCCGTTCGGGTGTGTTTTTTGTAATAATTCCTAAAGGCATTGAGCCAGGAGTCTGATTTTTCCGTATGTGCATCAGGGACTAAGGCTAATCTAGGGTGCCGAGTTCCAGACCTGTGCAACCTTCGGAAAGGTCAATGGTCAGCCGTTCGGGTGTGTTTTTTGTAATAATTCCTAAAGGCATTGAGCCAGGAGTCTGATTTTTCTGTATGTGTATCAGGGATTTAGGCCTATCCAGGGTGTAGAGTTTCAGACCTGTGCAACCTTCGGAAAGGTCAATAGTCAGTCGTTCGGGTGTGTTTTTTGTAATAATTCCTAAAGTCATTGAGTCAGGAGTCTGATTTTTCCGTATGTGTATCAGGGACTAAAGCTTATCCCGGTAGCCGAGTTTCAGACCTGTGCAACCTTCGGAAAGGTCAATGGTCAGCCGTTCGGGTGTGTTTTTTGTAATAATTCATAAAGGCATTGAGCCAGGAGTCTGATTTTTCCGTATGTGTATCAGGGATTTAGGCTTATCCCGGGTGCAGAGTTTCAGGCTTGTGGAACCTTCGGAAAGGTCAATGGTCAGCCGTTCGGGTGTGTTTTTTGTAATAATTCCTAAAGGCATTAAGCCAGTGGTCTGATTTTTCCGTATCTGTATCAGGGACTAAGGCTTATCCAGGGTGCCAAGTTTCAGACCCGTGCAACCTTTGGAAAGGTCAAAGGTCAGCCGTTCGGGTGTGTTTTTTGTAATAATTCCTAAAGGCATTGAGCCAGGAGTCTGATTTTTCCGTATGTGTATCAGGGATTCAGGCTTATCCCGGGTGCCGAGTTTCAGACCTGTGCAACCTTCGGAAAGGTCAATGGTCAGCCGTTCGGGTGTGTTTTCTGTAATAATTCCTAAAGGCATTGAGCCAGGAGTCTGATTTTTCCGTATGTGTATCAGGGATTTAGGCCTATCCAGGGTGCAGAGTTTCAGACCTGTGCAACGTTCGGAAAGGTCAAAGGTCAGCCGTTCGGGTGTGTTTTTTGTAATAATTCCTAAAGGCATTGAGCCAGGAGTCTGATTTTTCCGTATGTGCATCAGGGACTAAGGCTAATCTAGGGTGCCGAGTTCCAGACCTGTGCAACCTTCGAAAAGGTCAATGGTCAGCCGTTCGGGTGTGTTTTTTGTAATAATTCCTAAAGGCATTGAGCCAGGAGTCTGATTTTTCTGTATGTGTATCAGGGATTTAGGCCTATCCCGGGTGCAGAGTTTCAGACCTGTGCAACCTTCGGAAAGGTCAATAGTCAGTCGTTCGGGTGTGTTTTTTGTAATAATTCCTAAAGTCATTGAGTCAGGAGTCTGATTTTTCCGTATGTGTATCAGGGACTAAAGCTTATCCCGGTAGCCGAGTTTCAGACCTGTGCAACCTTCGGAAAGGTCAATGGTCAGCCGTTCGGGTGTGTTTTTTGTAATAATTCCTAAAGGCATTGAGCCAGGAGTCTGATTTTTCCGTATGTGTATCAGGGATTTAGGCTTATCCCGGGTGCAGAGTTTCAGACCTGTGCAACCTTCGGAAAGGTCAATGGTCAGCCGTTCGGGTGTGTTTTTTGTAATAATTCCTAAAGGCATTGAGTCAGGAGTCTGTTTTCTCCGTATGTGTATCAGGGACTAAACCTTATCCTGGTTGCCGAGTTTCAGACCTGTGCAACCATCGGAAAGGTCAAAGGTCAGCCGTTCGGGTGTGTTTTTTGTAATAATTCCTAAAGGCATTGAGCCAGGAGTCTAATTTTTCCGTATGTGCATCAGGGACTAAGGCTAATCTAGGGTGCCGAGTTCCAGACCTGTGCAACCTTCGGAAAGGTCAATGGTCAGCCGTTCGGGTGTGTTTTTTGTAATAATTCCTAAAGGCATTGAGCCAGGAGTCTGATTTTTCTGTATGTGTATCAGGGATTTAGGCCTTTCCCGGGTGCAGAGTTTCAGACCTGTGTAACCTTCGGAAAGGTCAATAGTCAGTCGTTCGGGTGTGTTTTTTGTAATAATTCCTAAAGTCATTGAGTCAGGAGTCTGATTTTTCCGTATGTGTATCAGGGACTAAAGCTTATCCCGGTAGCCGAGTTTCAGACCTGTGCAACCTTCGGAAAGGTCAATGGTCAGCCGTTCGGGTGTGTTTTTTGTAATAATTCATAAAGGCATTGAGCCAGGAGTCTGATTTTTCCGTATGTGTATCAGGGATTTAGGCTTATCCCGGGTGCAGAGTTTCAGGCTTGTGCAACCTTCGGAAAGGTCAATGGTCAGCCGTTCGGGTGTGTTTTTTGTAATAATTCCTAAAGGCATTGAGCCAGGAGTCTGATTTTTCCGTATGTGTATCAGGGATTCAGGCTTATCCCGGGTGCCGAGTTTCAGACCTGTGCAACCTTCGGAAAGGTCAATGGTCAGCCGTTCGGGTGTGTTTTTTGTAATAATTCCTAAAGGCATTAAGCCAGTGGTCTGATTTTTCCGTATCTGTATCAGGGACTAAGGCTTATCCAGGGTGCCAAGTTTCAGACCCGTGCAACCTTTGGAAAGGTCAAAGGTCAGCCGTTCGGGTGTGTTTTTTGTAATAATTCCTAAAGGCATTGAGCCAGGAGTCTGATTTTTCCGTATGTGTATCAGGGACTAAGGCTGATCCAGGGTGCCGAGTTTCAGACCTGTGCAACCTTCGGAAAGGTCAATGGTCAGCCGTTCGGGTGTGTTTTTTGTAATAATTCCTAAAGGCATTGAGCCAGGAGTCTGATTTTTCCGTATGTGTATCAGGGATTTAGGCTTATCCCCGGTGCAGAGTTTCAGACCTGTGCAACCTTCGGAAAGGTCAATGATCAGCCGTTCGGGTGTGTTTTTTGTAATAATTCCTAAAGGCATTGAGCCAGGAGTCTGATTTTTCCGTACGTGTATCAGGATTTAGTCTTATGTGCAACTTTCGGAAAGGTCAATGGTCAGCCGTTCGGGTGTGTTTTTTGTAATAATTCCTAAAGGCATTGAGCCAGGAGTCTGATTTTTCCGTATGTGTATCAGGGATTTAGTCTTATCCCGGGTGCAGAGTTTCAGACCTGTGCAACCTTTGGAAAGGTCAAAGGGTGTGTTTTTTGTAATAATTCCTAAAGGCATTAAGCCAGGAGTCTGATTTTTCCGTATGTGTATCAGGGACTAAGGCTGATCGAGGGTATTTTAATCTTTTTTCTACTGTCCTATAATATGAAGTTAACATCTTATAAGGTATATTGATGTACCCTCAGTGTTTGAATTTATAATGATTTCACTGTTTGGATGTGTTTTTCTATTTGTGTCTGTTTTTGTGCGCATTCAGCAGGGATACGGCTGTTTTCGGATTTTTTTCATTTTTCTACTTTCCCATAACATAAACCTCACAAATGAAGTTAGCATCTTAAAAGATTTAGTTCTGTACCCTCAGTGTTTGATTTTGCAATGATTTCACTGTTTGGATGTGTTTTTCTGTTGGTGTCTGTTTATGTGCGCATTCAGCTGAAATAAGGCTGTTTCCGGATTTTTTTCATTTTTCTGCTGTCCCATAACATAAACCTCACAAATGAAGTTAACATCTTAAAAGATTTAGTTCTGTACCCTCAGTGTTTGATTTTGCAATGATTTCACTGTTGGGATGTGTTTTTCTATTGGTGTCTGTTTGTGTGCGCATTCAGCTGAGATAAGGCTGTTTCCGGATTTTTTTCATTTTTCTGCTGTCCCATAACATAAACCTCACAAATGAAGTTAAAATCTTAAAAGATTTAGTTCTGTACCCTCAGTGTTTGATTTCGCAAAGATTTCACTGTTTGAATGCGTTTTTCTCTTGGTGTCTGTTTGTGTGCGCATTCAGCTGAGATAAGGCTGTTTTCGGATTTTTTTCATTTTTCTGCTGTCCCATAACATAAACCTCACAAATGAAGTTAACATCTTAAAAGATTTAGTTCTGTACCCTCAGTGTTTGATTTGGCAAAGATTTCACTGTTTGGATGTGTTTTTCTATTGGTGTCTGTTTGTGTGCGCATTCAGCTGAGATAAGGCTGTTTCCGGATTTTTTTCATTTTTCTGCTGTCCCATAACATAAACCTCACAAATGAAGTTAACATCTTAAGAGATTTAGTTCTGTATCCTCAGTGTTTGATTTTGCAATGATTTCACTGTTTGGATGTGTTTTTCTATTGGTGTCTGTTTGTGTGCGCATTCAGCTGAGATAAGGCTGTTTCCGGATTTTTTAAATTTTTTTATTGTCCTATAACATAAACCTCACAAATGAAGTTAACATCTCATAAGATATAGTTTTATACCTTCAATGTTTGATTTTGCAATGATTTCACTGTTTGAATGTGTTTTTCTATTTTTGTCTGTTTTTGTGCGCATTCACCTGGAATACGACTGTTTTCTGATTTTTTTCATTTTTCTACTGTCCCATAACATAAACCTCACAAATAAAGTTAACATCTTATAAGATATACTTCTGTACCCTCAGTGTTTGATTTTGCAATGATTTCACTGTTTGGATGTGTTTTTCTATTTGTGTTTTTATGCGCATTCAGCAAGTATACGGCTGTTTTCTGATTTTTTTCAATTTTCTACTGTCCCATAACATAAACCTCACAAATGAAGTTAAAATCTTATAAGATATAGTTATATGCCTTCAGTGTTTGATTTTGCAATGATTTCACTGTTTGGATGTGTATTTCTATTTGTGTCTGTTTTTGTGCACATTCAGCAAGTATACGGCTGTTTTCTGATTTTTTTCAATTTTCTACTGTCCCATAACATAAACCTCACAAATAAAGTTAACATCTTATAAGATATACTTCTGTAACCTCAGTGTTTGATTTTGCAATGATTTCACTGTTTGGATGTGTTTTTCTATTTGTGTCTGTTTTTGTGCACATTCAGCAAGTATACGGCTGTTTTCAGATTTTTTTCAATTTTCCATTGTCCCGTAACATAAACCTCATGAATAAAGTTAACATCTTATAAGATATACTTCTGTAACCTCAGTGTTTGATTTTGCAATGATTTCACTGTTTGGATGTGTTTTTCTATTTGTGTCTTTTGTTGTGCACATTCAGCAAGTATACGGCTGTTTTCTGATTTTTTTCAATTTTCCATTGTCCCGTAACATAAACCTCATGAATAAAGTTAACATCTTATAAGATATACTTCTGTAACCTCAGTGTTTGATTTTGCAATGATTTCACTGTTTGGATGTGTTTTTCTATTTGTGTCTTTTGTTGTGCACATTCAGCAAGTATACAGCTGTTTTCTGATTTTTTTCAATTTTCTATTGTCCCGTAACATAAACCTCATGAATAAATTTAACATCGTGTAAGATATAGTTATATGCCTTCAGTGTTTGATTTTGCAATGATTTCACTGTTTGGATGTGTTTTTCTATTTGTGTCTGTTTTTGTGCACATTCAGCAAGTATACCGCTGTTTTCTGATTTTTTTAAATTTTCTACTGTCCCATAACATAAACGTCACAAATAAAGTTAAAATCTTATAAGATATACTTCTGTAACCTCAGTGTTTGATTTTGCAATGATTTCACTGTTTGGATGTGTTTTTCTATTTGTGTCTGTTTTGTGCACATTCAGCAAGTATACGGCTGTTTTCTGATTTTTTTCAATTTTCTACTGTCCCATAACATAAACCTCACAAATAAAGTTAACATCTTATAAGTTATACTTCTGTAACCTCAGTGTTTGATTTTGCAATGATTTCACTGTTTGGATGTGTTTTTCTATTTGTGTCTGTTTCTGTGCACATTCAGCAAGTATACGGCTGTTTTCTGATTTTTTTGAATTTTCTACTGTCCCATAACATAAACCTCACAAATAAAGTTAAAATCTTATAAGATATAGTTATATGCCGTCAGTGTTTGATTTTGCAATGATTTCACTGTTTGGATGTGTTTTTCTATTTGTGTCTGTTTTTGTGCACATTCAGCAAGTATACGGCTGTTTTCAGATTTTTTTCAATTTTCTATTGTCCCGTAACATAAACCTCATGAATAAAGTTAACATCTTATAAGATATACTTCTGTAACCTCAGTGTTTGATTTTGCAATGATTTCACTGTTTGGATGTGTTTTTCTATTTGTGTCTTTTGTTGTGCACATTCAGCAAGTATACGGCTGTTTTCTGATTTTTTTCAATTTTCTATTGTCCCGAAACATAAACCTCATAAATAAAGTTAACATCTTATAAGATATACTTCTGTAACCTCAGTGTTTGATTTTGCAATGATTTCACTGTTTGGATGTGTTTTTCTATTTGTGTCTTTTGTTGTGCACATTCAGCAAGTATACAGCTGTTTTCTGATTTTTTTCAATTTTCTATTGTCCCGTAACATAAACCTCATGAATAAATTTAACATCGTGTAAGATATAGTTATATGCCTTCAGTGTTTGATTTTGCAATGATTTCACTGTTTGGATGTGTTTTTCTATTTGTGTCTGTTTTTGTGCACATTCAGCAAGTATACCGCTGTTTTCTGATTTTTTTAAATTTTCTACTGTCCCATAACATAAACGTCACAAATAAAGTTAAAATCTTATAAGATATACTTCTGTAACCTCAGTGTTTGATTTTGCAATGATTTCACTGTTTGGATGTGTTTTTCTATTTGTGTCTGTTTTGTGCACATTCAGCAAGTATACGGCTGTTTTCTGATTTTTTTCAATTTTCTACTGTCCCATAACATAAACCTCACAAATAAAGTTAACATCTTATAAGTTATACTTCTGTAACCTCAGTGTTTGATTTTGCAATGATTTCACTGTTTGGATGTGTTTTTCTATTTGTGTCTGTTTCTGTGCACATTCAGCAAGTATACGGCTGTTTTCTGATTTTTTTGAATTTTCTACTGTCCCATAACATAAACCTCACAAATAAAGTTAAAATCTTATAAGATATAGTTATATGCCGTCAGTGTTTGATTTTGCAATGATTTCACTGTTTGGATGTGTTTTTCTATTTGTGTCTGTTTTTGTGCACATTCAGCAAGTATACGGCTGTTTTCAGATTTTTTTCAATTTTCTATTGTCCCGTAACATAAACCTCATGAATAAAGTTAACATCTTATAAGATATACTTCTGTAACCTCAGTGTTTGATTTTGCAATGATTTCACTGTTTGGATGTGTTTTTCTATTTGTGTCTTTTGTTGTGCACATTCAGCAAGTATACGGCTGTTTTCTGATTTTTTTCAATTTTCTATTGTCCCGAAACATAAACCTCATAAATAAAGTTAACATCTTATAAGATATACTTCTGTAACCTCAGTGTTTGATTTTGCAATGATTTCACTGTTTGGATGTGTTTTTCTATATGTGTCTTTTGTTGTGCACATTCAGCAAGTATACAGCTGTTTTCTGATTTTTTTCAATTTTCTATTGTCCCGTAACATAAACCTCATGAATAAATTTAACATCGTGTAAGATATAGTTATATGCCTTCAGTGTTTGATTTTGCAATGATTTCACTGTTTGGATGTGTTTTTCTATTTGTGTCTGTTTTTGTGCACATTCAGCAAGTATACCGCTGTTTTCTGATTTTTTAAAATTTTCTACTGTCCCATAACATAAACCTCACAAATAAAGTTAAAATCTTATAAGATATACTTCTGTAACCTCAGTGTTTGATTTTGCAATGATTTCACTGTTTGGATGTGTTTTTCTATTTGTGTCTGTTTTGTGCACATTCAGCAAGTATACGGCTGTTTTCTGATTTTTTTCAATTTTCTACTGTCCCATAACATAAACCTCACAAATAAAGTTAAAATCTTATAAGATATAGTTATATGCCTTCAGTGTTTGATTTTGCAATGATTTCACTGTTTGGATGTGTTTTTCTATTTGTGTCTGTTTTTGTGCGCATTCAGCAAGTATACGGCTGTTTTCTGATTTTTTACAATTTTCTTCTGTCCCGTAACATAAACCTCACAAATAAAGTTAAAATCTTATAAGATATAGTTATTTATCCTCAGTGTTTGATTTTGCAATGATTTCACTGTTTGGATGTGTTTTTCTATTTGTGTCTTTTGTTGTGCACACACAGCAAGTATACGGCTGTTTTCTGTTTTTTTTTCATTTTCTACTGTCCCATAACATAAACCTCACAAATAAAGTTAAAATCTTATAAGATATAGCTATATGCCTTCAGTGTTTGATTTTGCAATGATTTCACTGTTTGGATGTGTTTTTCTATGTGTGTCTGTGTTTGTGCACATTCAGCAAGTATACGGCTGTTTTCTGATTTTTTTCAATTTTCTACTGTCCCATTACATAAACCTCACAAATAAAGTTAACATCTTATAAGATATACTTCTGTAACCTCAGTGTTTGCTTTTGCAATGATTTCACTGTTTGGATGTGTTTTTCTATTTGTGTCTGTTTTGTGCACATTCAGCAAGTATACGGCTGTTTTCTGATTTTTTTCAATTTTCTACTGTCCCATAACATAAACCTCACAAATAAAGTTAAAATCTTATAAGATATAATTATATGCCTTCAGTGTTTGATTTTGCAATGATTTCACTGTTTGGATGTGTTTTTCTATTTGTGTCTGTTTTTGTGCGCATTCAGCAAGTATACGGCTGTTTTCTGATTTTTTTCAATTTTCTACTGTCCCATAACATAAACCTCACAAATAAAGTTAACATCTTATAAGATATACTTCTGTAACCTCAGTGTTTGATTTTGCAATGATTTCACTGTCTGGATGTGTTTTTCTATTTGTGTCTTTTGTTGTGCACATTCAGCAAGTATACAGCTGTTTTCTGATTTTTTTCAATTTTCTATTGTCCCATAACGTAAACCTCATGAATAAATTTAACATCTTGTAAGATATAGTTATTTATCCTCAGTGTTTGATTTTGCAATGATTTCACTGTTTGGATGTGTTTTTCTATTTGTGTCTGTTTTGTGCGCATTCAGCAAGTATACGGCTGTTTTCTGATTTTTTTCAATTTTCTACTGTCCCATAACATAAACCTCACAATTAAAGTTAAAATCTTATAAGATATAGTTATATGCCGTCAGTGTTTGATTTTGCAATGATTTCACTGTTTGGATGTGTTTTTCTATTTGTGTCTGTTTTGTGCACATTCAGCAAGTATACGGCTGTTTTCTGATTTTTTTCAATTTTCTACTGTCCCATAACATAAACCTCACAAATAAAGTTAAAATCTTATAAGATATAATTATATGCCTTCAGTGTTTGATTTTGCAATGATTTCACTGTTTGGATGTGTTTTTCTATTTGTGTCTGTTTTTGTGCGCATTCAGCAAGTATACGGCTGTTTTCTGATTTTTTTCAATTTTCTACTGTCCCGTAACAAACCTCACAAATAAAGTTAACATCTTATAAGATATACTTCTGTAACCTCAGTGTTTGATTTTGCAATGATTTCACTGTTTGGATGTGTTTTTCTATTTGTGTCTGTTTTTGTGCACATTCAGCAAGTATACGGCTGTTTTCAGATTTTTTTCAATTTTCTATTGTCCCGTAACATAAACCTCATGAATAAAGTTAACATCTTATAAGATATACTTCTGTAACCTCAGTGTTTGATTTTGCAATGATTTCACTGTCTGGATGTGTTTTTCTATTTGTGTCTTTTGTTGTGCACATTCAGCAAGTATACAGCTGTTTTCTGATTTTTTTCAATTTTCTACTGTCCCATAACATAAACGTCACAAATAAAATTAAAATCTTATAAGATATACTTCTGTAACCTCAGTGTTTGATTTTGCAATGATTTCACTGTTTGGATGTGTTTTTCTATTTGTGTCTGTTTTGTGCACATTCAGCAAGTATACGGCTGTTTTCTGATTTTTTTCAATTTTCTACTGTCCCGAAACATAAACCTCATAAATAAAGTTAACATCTTATAAGATATACTTCTGTAACCTCAGTGTTTGATTTTGCAATGATTTCACTGTCTGGATGTGTTTTTCTATTTGTGTCTTTTGTTGTGCACATTCAGCAAGTATACAGCTGTTTTCTGATTTTTTTCAATTTTCTATTGTCCCGTAACATAAACCTCATGAATAAATTTAACATCTTGTAAGATATAGTTATTTATCCTCAGTGTTTGATTTTGCAATGATTTCACTGTTTGGATGTGTTTTTCTATTTGTGTCTGTTTTGTGCGCATTCAGCAAGTATACGGCTGTTTTCTGATTTTTTTCAATTTTCTACTGTCCCATAACATAAACCTCACAAATAAAGTTAAAATCTTATAAGATATAGTTATATGCCGTCAGTGTTTGATTTTGCAATGATTTCACTGTTTGGATGTGTTTTTCTATTTGTGTCTGTTTTGTGCACATTCAGCAAGTATACGGCTGTTTTCTGATTTTTTTCAATTTTCTACTGTCCCATAACATAAACCTCACAAATAAAGTTAAAATCTTATAAGATATAATTATATGCCTTCAGTGTTTGATTTTGCAATGATTTCACTGTTTGGATGTGTTTTTCTATTTGTGTCTGTTTTTGTGCGCATTCAGCAAGTATAAGGCTGTTTTCTGATTTTTTTCAATTTTCTACTGTCCCGTAACAAACCTCACAAATAAAGTTAACATCTTATAAGATATACTTCTGTAACCTCGGTGTTTGATTTTGCAATGATTTCACTGTTTGGATGTGTTTTTCTATTTGTGTCTGTTTTTGTGCACATTCAGCAAGTATACGGCTGTTTTCAGATTTTTTTCAATTTTCTATTGTCCCGTAACATAAACCTCATGAATAAAGTTAACATCTTATAAGATATACTTCTGTAACCTCAGTGTTTGATTTTGCAATGATTTCACTGTCTGGATGTGTTTTTCTATTTGTGTCTTTTGTTGTGCACATTCAGCAAGTATACAGCTGTTTTCTGATTTTTTTCAATTTTCTATTGTCCCGTAACATAAACCTCATGAATAAATTTAACATCTTGTAAGATATAGTTATTTATCCTCAGTGTTTGATTTTGCAATGATTTCACTGTTTGGATGTGTTTTTCTATTTGTGTCTGTTTTGTGCGCATTCAGCAAGTATACGGCTGTTTTCTGATTTTTTTCAATTTTCTACTGTCCCATAACATAAACCTCACAAATAAAGTTAAAATCTTATAAGATATAGTTATATGCCGTCAGTGTTTGATTTTGCAATGATTTCACTGTTTGGATGTGTTTTTCTATTTGTGTCTGTTTTGTGCACATTCAGCAAGTATACGGCTGTTTTCTGATTTTTTTCAATTTTCTACTGTCCCATAACATAAACCTCACAAATAAAGTTAAAATCTTATAAGATATAATTATATGCCTTCAGTGTTTGATTTTGCAATGATTTCACTGTTTGGATGTGTTTTTCTATTTGTGTCTGTTTTTGTGCGCATTCAGCAAGTATAAGGCTGTTTTCTGATTTTTTTCAATTTTCTACTGTCCCGTAACAAACCTCACAAATAAAGTTAACATCTTATAAGATATACTTCTGTAACCTCGGTGTTTGATTTTGCAATGATTTCACTGTTTGGATGTGTTTTTCTATTTGTGTCTGTTTTTGTGCACATTCAGCAAGTATACGGCTGTTTTCAGATTTTTTTCAATTTTCTATTGTCCCGTAACATAAACCTCATGAATAAAGTTAACATCTTATAAGATATACTTCTGTAACCTCAGTGTTTGATTTTGCAATGATTTCACTGTCTGGATGTGTTTTTCTATTTGTGTCTTTTGTTGTGCACATTCAGCAAGTATACAGCTGTTTTCTGATTTTTTTCAATTTTCTACTGTCCCATAACATAAACGTCACAAATAAAGTTAAAATCTTATAAGATATACTTCTGTAACCTCAGTGTTTGATTTTGCAATGATTTGACTGTTTGGATGTGTTTTTCTATTTGTGTCTGTTTTTGTGCACATTCAGCAAATATACGGCTGTTTTCTGATTTTTTTCAATTTTCTACTGTCCCATAACATAAACCTCACAAATAAAGTTAAAATCTTATAAGATATAGTTATATGCCGTCAGTGTTTGATTTTGCAATGATTTCACTGTTTGGATGTGTTTTTCTATTTGTGTCTGTTTTGTGCACATTCAGCAAGTATACGGCTGTTTTCTGATTTTTTTCAATTTTCTACTGTCCCATAACATAAACCTCACAAATAAAGTTAAAATCTTATAAGATATAGTTATTTATCCTCAGTGTTTGATTTTGCAATGATTTCACTGTTTGGATGTGTTTTTCTATTTGTGTCTGTTTTGTGCGCATTCAGCAAGTATACGGCTGTTTTCTGATTTTTTTCAATTTTCTACTGTCCCATAACATAAACCTCACAAATAAAGTTAACATCTTATAAGATATAGTTATATGCCTTCAGTGTTTGATTTTGCAATGATTTCACTGTTTGGATGTGTTTTTCTATTTGTGTCTTTTGTTGTGCACATTCAGCAAGTATACGGCTGTTTTCTGATTTTTTTCAATTTTCTACTGTCCCATAACATAAACCTCACAAATAAAGTTAAAATCTTATAAGATATACTTCTGTACCCTCAGTGTTTGATTTTGCAATGATTTCACTGTTTGGATGTGTTTTTCTATTTGTGTCTTTTGTTGTGCACATTCAGCAAGTATACGGCTGTTTTCTGATTTTTTTCAATTTTCTACTGTCCCATAACATAAACCTCACAAATAAAGTTAAAATCTTATAAGATATACTTCTGTAACCTCAGTGTTTGATTTTGCAATGATTTCACTGTTTGGATGTGTTTTTCTATGTGTGTCTGTGTTTGTGCACATTCAGCAATTACACGGCTGTTTTCTGATTTTTTTCAATTTTCTACTGTCCCATAACATAAACCTCACAAATAAAGTTAACATCCTATAAGATATACTTCTGTAACCTCAGTGTTTGATTTTGCAATGATTTCACTGTTTGGATGTGTTTTTCTATTTGTGTCTGTGTTTGTGCACATTCAGCAAGTATACGGCTGTTTTCTGATTTTTTTCAATTTTCTACTGTCCCATAACATAAACCTCACAAATAAAGTTAAAATCTTATAAGATATAGTTATATGCCTTCAGTGTTTGATTTTGCAATGATTTCACTGTTTGGATGTGTTTTTCTATGTGTGTCTGTGTTTGTGCACATTCAGCAAGTATACGGCTGTTTTCTGATTTTTTTTTCAATTTTCTACTGTCCCATAACACAAACCTCACAAATACAGTTAACATCTTATAAGATTTACTTATGTAACCTCAGTGTTTGATTTTGCAATGATTTCACTGTTTGGATGTTTTTTTCTATTTGTGTCTGTTTTTGTGCACATTCAGCAAGTATACGGCTGTTTTCTGATTTTTTTCAATTTTCTACTGTCCCATAACATAAACCTCACAAATAAAGTTAAAATCTTATAAGATATAGTTATATGCCTTCAGTGTTTGATTTTGCAATGATTTCACTGTTTGGATGTGTTTTTCTATGTGTGTCTGTGTTTGTGCACATTCAGCAAGTATACGGCTGTTTTCTGTTTTTATTCAATTTTCTACTGTCCCATAACATAAACCTCACAAATAAAGTTAACATCTTATAAGATATACTTCTGTAACCTCAGTGTTTGATTTTGCAATGATTTCACTGTTTGGATGTGTTTTTCTATTTGTGTCTGTTTTTGTGCACATTCAGCAAGTATACGTCTGTTTTCTGATTTTTTTCAATTTTCTACTGTCCCATAACAAACCTCACAAATAAAGTTAACATCTTATAAGATATACTTCTGTAACCTCAGTGTTTGATTTTGCAATGATTTCACTGTTTGGATGTGTTTTTCTATTTGTGTCTGTTTTTGTGCACATTCAGCAAGTATACGGCTGTTTTCTGATTTTTTTGAATTTTCTACTGTCCCATAACATAAACCTCACAAATAAAGTTAACATCTTATAAGATATAGTTATATGCCTTCAGTGTTTGATTTTGCAATGATTTCACTGTTTGGATGTGTTTTTCTATTTGTGTCTTTTGTTGTGCACATTCAGCAAGTATACGGCTGTTTTCTGATTTTTTTCAATTTTCTACTGTCCCATAACATAAACCTCACAAATAAAGTTAAAATCTTATAAGATATACTTCTGTACCCTCAGTGTTTGATTTTGCAATGATTTCACTGTTTGGATGTGTTTTTCTATTTGTGTCTTTTGTTGTGCACATTCAGCAAGTATACGGCTGTTTTCTGATTTTTTTCAATTTTCTACTGTCCCATAACATAAACCTCACAAATAAAGTTAAAATCTTATAAGATATACTTCTGTAACCTCAGTGTTTGATTTTGCAATGATTTCACTGTTTGGATGTGTTTTTCTATGTGTGTCTGTGTTTGTGCACATTCAGCAATTACACGGCTGTTTTCTGATTTTTTTCAATTTTCTACTGTCCCATAACATAAACCTCACAAATAAAGTTAACATCTTATAAGATATACTTCTGTAACCTCAGTGTTTGATTTTGCAATGATTTCACTGTTTGGATGTGTTTTTCTATTTGTGTCTGTTTTTGTGCACATTCAGCAAGTATACGGCTGTTTTCTGATTTTTTTGAATTTTCTACTGTCCCATAACATAAACCTCACAAATAAAGTTAAAATCTTATAAGATATAGTTATATGCCTTCAGTGTTTGATTTTGCAATGATTTCACTGTTTGGATGTGTTTTTCTATGTGTGTCTGTGTTTGTGCACATTCAGCAAGTATACGGCTGTTTTCTGATTTTTTTCAATTTTCTACTGTCCCATAACACAAACCTCACAAATACAGTTAACATCTTATAAGATATACTTCTGTAACCTCAGTGTTTGATTTTGCAATGATTTCACTGTTTGGATGTTTTTTTCTATTTGTGTCTGTTTTTGTGCACATTCAGCAAGTATACGGCTGTTTTCTGATTTCTTTTCATTTTTCTACTGCCCCATAACATAAACCTCACAAATAAAGTTAACATCTTATAAGATATACTAATGTACCCTCGTCGTTCCGCTCGTCTTGGGACCCCAAACGACATATGAAATATTCACACTCCTGCGACCTGTAGAAATGTAGTTCCTCCAAAACTTCCACTCTGGCCAAAGAGTCTAAGACTGTATAGAGTCTGACATGACCTGATTTTCAGTTTTTGGACACAGGACTTTGGGCTTTTTTCCCCCTGGCCAAAAAAAAATGCCAAAAACACAGTCTGTAAAATTCAAACGTAAGAAAGGTGGGAAACTGTCTTTTCTTCAATAATTCCTAAAGGCAATGAGCCTGGATGCTGATTTCTCCGTATGTGTATCAGGGATTTAGGCTTATCCCGGGTGCAGAGTTTCAGACCTGTGCAACATTCGGAAAGGTCAATGGTCAGCCGTTCGGGTGTGTTTTTTGTAATAATTCCTAAAGGCATTGAGCCAGGAGTCTGATTTTTCCGTATGTGTATCAGGGATTTAGGCTTATCCCGGGTGCAGAGTTTCAGGCTTGTGCAACCTTCGGAAAGGTCAATGGTCAGCCGTTCGGGTGTGTTTTTTGTAATAATTCTTAAAGGCATTGAGCCAGGAGTCTGATTTTTCTGTATGTGTATCAGGGATTAAGGCTGATCCAGGGTGCCGCGTTTCAGACCTGTGCAACCTTCGGAAAGGTCAATGGTCAGCCGTTCGGGTGTGTTTTTTGTAATAATTCCTAAAGGCATTGAGCCAGGAGTCTGATTTTTCCGTGTGTGTATCAGGGACTAAGGTTGATCCAGGGTGCCGAGTTTCAGACCTGTGCAACCTTCGGAAAGGTCAATGGTCAGCCGTTCGGGTGTGTTTTTTGTAATAATTCCTAAAGGCATTGAGCCAGGAGTCTGATTTTTCCGTATGTGTATCAGGGATTTAGGCTTATCCCGGGTGCAGAGTTTCAGACCTGTGCAACATTCGGAAAGGTCAATGGTCGGCCGTTCGGGTGTGTTTTTTGTAATAATTCCTAAAGGCATTGAGTCAGGAGTCTGTTTTCTCCGTATGTGTATCAGGGACTAAAGCTTATCCCGGTTGCCGAGTTTCAGACCTGTGCAACCTTCGGAAAGGTCAAAGGTCAGCCGTTCGGGTGTGTTATTTGTAATAATTCATAAAGGCATTGAGCCAGGAGTCAGATTTTTCCGTATGTGTATCAGGGATTTAGGCTTATTCCGGGTGAAGAGTTTCAGGCTTGTGCAACCTTCGAAAAGGTCAATGGCCAGCCGTTCGGGTGTGTTTTTTGAAATAATTCCTAAAGGCATTGAGCCAGGAGTCAAATTTTTCCGTATGTGTATCAGGGATTTAGGCTTATCCCGGGTGCAGAGTTTCAGACCTGTGCAACCTTCGGAAAGGTCAATGGTCAGCCGTTCGGGTGTGTTTTTTGTAATAATTCCTAAAGGCATTGAGTCAGGAGTCTGTTTTCTCCGTATGTGTATCAGGGACTAAAGCTTATCCCGGTTGCCGAGTTTCAGACCTGTGCAACCTTCGGAAAGGTCAAAGGTCAGCCGTTCGGGTGTGTTTTTTGTAATAATTCATAAAGGCATTGAGCCAGGAGTCTGATTTTTCCGTATGTGTATCAGGGATTTAGGCTTATTCCGGGTGCAGAGTTTCAGGCTTGTGCAACCTTCGAAAAGGTCAATGGCCAGCCGTTCGGGTGTGTTTTTTGAAATAATTCCTAAAGGCATTGAGCCAGGAGTCAAATTTTTCCGTATGTGTATCAGGGATTTAGGCTTATCCCGGGTGCAGAGTTTCAGACCTGTGCAACCTTCGGAAAGGTCAATGGTCAGCCGTTCGGGTGTGTTTTTTGTAATAATTCCTAAAGGCATTGAGTCAGGAGTCTGTTTTCTCCGTATGTGTATCAGGGACTAAAGCTTATCCCGGTTGCCGAGTTTCAGACCTGTGCAACCTTCGGAAAGGTCAAAGGTCAGCCGTTCGGGTGTGTTTTTTGTAATAATTCCTAAAGGCATTGAGCCAGGAGTCTGATTTTTCCGTATGTGCATCAGGGACTAAGGCTAATCTAGCGTGCCGAGTTCCAGACCTGTGCAACCTTCGGAAAGGTCAATGGTCAGCCGTTCGGGTGTGTTTTTTGTAATAATTCCTAAAGGCATTGAGCCAGGAGTCTGATTTTTCCGTATGTGTATCAGGGATTTAGGCCTATCCCGGGTGCAGAGTTTCAGACCTGTGCAACCTTCGGAAAGGTCAATAGTCAGTCGTTCGGGTGTGTTTTTTGTAATAATTCCTAAAGTCATTGAGTCAGGAGTCTGATTTTTCCGTATGTGTATCAGGGACTAAAGCTTATCCCGGTAGCCGAGTTTCAGACCTGTGCAACCTTCGGAAAGGTCAATGGTCAGCCGTTCGGGTGTGTTTTTTGTAATAATTCCTAAAGGCATTGAGCCAGGAGTCTGATTTTTCCGTATGTGTATCAGGGATTTAGGCTTATCCCGGGTGCAGAGTTTCAGGCTTGTGCAACCTTCGGAAAGGTCAATGGTCAGCCGTTCGGGTGTGTTTTTTGTAATAATTCCTAAAGGCATTGAGCCAGGAGTCTGATTTTTCCGTATGTGTATCAGGGATTTAGGCCTATCCCGGGTGCAGAGTTTCAGACCTGTGCAACCTTCGGAAAGGTCAATGGTCAGCCGTTCGGGTGTGTTTTCTGTAATAATTCCTAAAGGCATTGAGCCAGGAGTCTGATTTTTCCGTATGTGTATCAGGGATTTAGGCCTATCCCGGGTGCAGAGTTTCAGACCTGTGCAACCTTCGGAAAGGTCAATAGTCAGTCGTTCGGGTGTGTTTTTTGTAATAATTCCTAAAGTCATTGAGTCAGGAGTCTGATTTTTCCGTATGTGTATCAGGGACTAAAGCTTATCCCGGTAGCCGAGTTTCAGACCTGTGCAACCTTCGGAAAGGTCAATGGTCAGCCGTTCGGGTGTGTTTTTTGTAATAATTCATAAAGGCATTGAGCCAGGAGTCTGATTTTTCCGTATGTGTATCAGGGATTTAGGCTTATCCCGGGTGCAGAGTTTCAGGCTTGTGCAACCTTCGAAAAAGTCAATGGTCAGCCGTTCGGGTGTGTTTTTTTAAATAATTCCTAAAGGCATTGAGCCAGGAGTCTGATTTTTCCGTATGTGTATCAGGGATTTAGGCTTATCCCAGGTGCAGAGTTTCAGACCTGTGCAACCTTCGGAAAGGTCAATGGTCAGCCGTTCGGGTGTGTTTTTTGTAATAATTCCTAAAGGCATTGAGTCAGGAGTCTGTTTTCTCCGTATGTGTATCAGGGACTAAAGCTTATCCCGGTTGCCGAGTTTCAGACCTGTGCAACCTTCGGAAAGGTCAAAGGTCAGCCGTTCGGGTGTGTTTTTTGTAATAATTCCTAAAGGCATTGAGCCAGGAGTCTGATTTTTCCGTATGTGCATCAGGGACTAAGGCTAATCTAGGGTGCCGAGTTCCAGACCTGTGCAACCTTCGGAAAGGTCAATGGTCAGCCGTTCGGGTGTGTTTTTTGTAATAATTCCTAAAGGCATTGAGCCAGGAGTCTGATTTTTCTGTATGTGTATCAGGGATTTAGGCCTATCCCGGGTGCAGAGTTTCAGACCTGTGCAACCTTCGGAAAGGTCAATAGTCAGTCGTTCGGGTGTGTTTTTTGTAATAATTCCTAAAGTCATTGAGTCAGGAGTCTGATTTTTCCGTATGTGTATCAGGGACTAAAGCTTATCCCGGTAGCCGAGTTTCAGACCTGTGCAACCTTCGGAAAGGTCAATGGTCAGCCGTTCGGGTGTGTTTTTTGTAATAATTCATAAAGGCATTGAGCCAGGAGTCTGATTTTTCCATATGTGTATCAGGGATTTAGGCTTATCCCGGGTGCAGAGTTTCAGGCTTGTGCAACCTTCGGAAAGGTCAATGGTCAGCCGTTCGGGTGTGTTTTTTGTAATAATTCCTAAAGGCATTAAGCCAGTGGTCTGATTTTTCCGTATCTGTATCAGGGACTAAGGCTTATCCAGGGTGCCAAGTTTCAGACCCGTGCAACCTTTGGAAAGGTCAAAGGTCAGCCGTTCGGGTGTGTTTTTTGTAATAATTCCTAAAGGCATTGAGCCAGGAGTCTGATTTTTCCGTATGTGTATCAGGGATTTAGGCTTATCCCGGGTGCAGAGTTTCAGGCTTGTGCAACCTTCGGAAAGGTCAATGGTCAGCCGTTCGGGTGTGTTTTTTGTAATAATTCTTAAAGGCATTGAGCCAGGAGTCTGATTTGTCTGTATGTGTATCAGGGATTAAGGCTGATCCAGGGTGCCGCGTTTCAGACCTGTGCAACCTTCGGAAAGGTCAATGGTCAGCCGTTCGGGTGTGTTTTTTGTAATAATTCCTAAAGTCATTGAGTCAGGAGTCTGATTTTTCCGTATGTGTATCAGGGACTAAAGCTTATCCCGGTAGCCGAGTTTCAGACCTGTGCAACCTTCGGAAAGGTCAATGGTCAGCCGTTCGGGTGTGTTTCTTGTAATAATTCATAAAGGCATTGAGCCAGGAGTCTGATTTTTCCGTATGTGTATCAGGGATTTAGGCTTATCCCGGGTGCAGAGTTTCAGGCTTGTGCAACCTTCGGAAAGGTCAATGGTCAGCCGTTCGGGTGTGTTTTTTTAAATAATTCCTAAAGGCATTGAGCCAGGAGTCTGATTTTTCCGTATGTGTATCAGGGATTTAGGCTTATCCCGGGTGCAGAGTTTCAGACCTGTGCAACCTTCGGAAAGGTCAAAGGTCAGCCGTTCGGGTGTGTTTTTTTTAATAATTCATAAAGGCATTGAGCCAGGAGTCTGATTTTTCCGTATGTGTATCAGGGATTTAGGCTTATCCCGGGTGCAGAGTTTCAGGCTTGTGCAACCTTCGGAAAGGTCAATGGTCAGCCGTTCGGGTGTGTTTTTTGTAATAATTCCTAAAGGCATTGAGCCAGGAGTCTGATTTTTCCGTATGTGTATCAGGGATTTAGTCTTATCCCGGGTGCAGAGTTTCAGACCTGTGCAACCTTTGGAAAGGTCAAAGGGTGTGTTTTTTGTAATAATTCCTAAAGGCATTAAGCCAGGAGTCTGATTTTTCCGTATGTGTATCAGGGACTAAGGCTGATCGAGGGTATTTTAATCTTTTTTCTACTGTCCTATAATATGAAGTTAACATCTTATAAGGTATATTGATGTACCCTCAGTGTTTGAATTTATAATGATTTCACTGTTTGGATGTGTTTTTCTATTTGTGTCTGTTTTTGTGCGCATTCAGCAGGGATACGGCTGTTTTCGGATTTTTTTCATTTTTCTACTTTCCCATAACATAAACCTCACAAATAAAGTTAAAATCTTATAAGATATACTTCTGTACCCTCAGTGTTTGATTTTGCAATGATTTCACTGTTTGGATGTGTTTTTCTATTTGTGTCTTTTGTTGTGCACATTCAGCAAGTATACGGCTGTTTTCTGATTTTTTTCAATTTTCTACTGTCCCATAACATAAACCTCACAAATAAAGTTAAAATCTTATAAGATATACTTCTGTAACCTCAGTGTTTGATTTTGCAATGATTTCACTGTTTGGATGTGTTTTTCTATGTGTGTCTGTGTTTGTGCACATTCAGCAATTACACGGCTGTTTTCTGATTTTTTTCAATTTTCTACTGTCCCATAACATAAACCTCACAAATAAAGTTAACATCTTATAAGATATACTTCTGTAACCTCAGTGTTTGATTTTGCAATGATTTCACTGTTTGGATGTGTTTTTCTATTTGTGTCTGTTTTTGTGCACATTCAGCAAGTATACGGCTGTTTTCTGATTTTTTTGAATTTTCTACTGTCCCATAACATAAACCTCACAAATAAAGTTAAAATCTTATAAGATATAGTTATATGCCTTCAGTGTTTGATTTTGCAATGATTTCACTGTTTGGATGTGTTTTTCTATGTGTGTCTGTGTTTGTGCACATTCAGCAAGTATACGGCTGTTTTCTGATTTTTTTCAATTTTCTACTGTCCCATAACACAAACCTCACAAATACAGTTAACATCTTATAAGATATACTTCTGTAACCTCAGTGTTTGATTTTGCAATGATTTCACTGTTTGGATGTTTTTTTCTATTTGTGTCTGTTTTTGTGCACATTCAGCAAGTATACGGCTGTTTTCTGATTTCTTTTCATTTTTCTACTGCCCCATAACATAAACCTCACAAATAAAGTTAACATCTTATAAGATATACTAATGTACCCTCGTCGTTCCGCTCGTCTTGGGACCCCAAACGACATATGAAATATTCACACTCCTGCGACCTGTAGAAATGTAGTTCCTCCAAAACTTCCACTCTGGCCAAAGAGTCTAAGACTGTATAGAGTCTGACATGACCTGATTTTCAGTTTTTGGACACAGGACTTTGGGCTTTTTTCCCCCTGGCCAAAAAAAAATGCCAAAAACACAGTCTGTAAAATTCAAACGTAAGAAAGGTGGGAAACTGTCTTTTCTTCAATAATTCCTAAAGGCAATGAGCCTGGATGCTGATTTCTCCGTATGTGTATCAGGGATTTAGGCTTATCCCGGGTGCAGAGTTTCAGACCTGTGCAACATTCGGAAAGGTCAATGGTCAGCCGTTCGGGTGTGTTTTTTGTAATAATTCCTAAAGGCATTGAGCCAGGAGTCTGATTTTTCCGTATGTGTATCAGGGATTTAGGCTTATCCCGGGTGCAGAGTTTCAGGCTTGTGCAACCTTCGGAAAGGTCAATGGTCAGCCGTTCGGGTGTGTTTTTTGTAATAATTCTTAAAGGCATTGAGCCAGGAGTCTGATTTTTCTGTATGTGTATCAGGGATTAAGGCTGATCCAGGGTGCCGCGTTTCAGACCTGTGCAACCTTCGGAAAGGTCAATGGTCAGCCGTTCGGGTGTGTTTTTTGTAATAATTCCTAAAGGCATTGAGCCAGGAGTCTGATTTTTCCGTGTGTGTATCAGGGACTAAGGTTGATCCAGGGTGCCGAGTTTCAGACCTGTGCAACCTTCGGAAAGGTCAATGGTCAGCCGTTCGGGTGTGTTTTTTGTAATAATTCCTAAAGGCATTGAGCCAGGAGTCTGATTTTTCCGTATGTGTATCAGGGATTTAGGCTTATCCCGGGTGCAGAGTTTCAGACCTGTGCAACATTCGGAAAGGTCAATGGTCGGCCGTTCGGGTGTGTTTTTTGTAATAATTCCTAAAGGCATTGAGTCAGGAGTCTGTTTTCTCCGTATGTGTATCAGGGACTAAAGCTTATCCCGGTTGCCGAGTTTCAGACCTGTGCAACCTTCGGAAAGGTCAAAGGTCAGCCGTTCGGGTGTGTTATTTGTAATTATTCATAAAGGCATTGAGCCAGGAGTCAGATTTTTCCGTATGTGTATCAGGGATTTAGGCTTATTCCGGGTGAAGAGTTTCAGGCTTGTGCAACCTTCGAAAAGGTCAATGGCCAGCCGTTCGGGTGTGTTTTTTGAAATAATTCCTAAAGGCATTGAGCCAGGAGTCAAATTTTTCCGTATGTGTATCAGGGATTTAGGCTTATCCCGGGTGCAGAGTTTCAGACCTGTGCAACCTTCGGAAAGGTCAATGGTCAGCCGTTCGGGTGTGTTTTTTGTAATAATTCCTAAAGGCATTGAGTCAGGAGTCTGTTTTCTCCGTATGTGTATCAGGGACTAAAGCTTATCCCGGTTGCCGAGTTTCAGACCTGTGCAACCTTCGGAAAGGTCAAAGGTCAGCCGTTCGGGTGTGTTTTTTGTAATAATTCATAAAGGCATTGAGCCAGGAGTCTGATTTTTCCGTATGTGTATCAGGGATTTAGGCTTATTCCGGGTGCAGAGTTTCAGGCTTGTGCAACCTTCGAAAAGGTCAATGGCCAGCCGTTCGGGTGTGTTTTTTGAAATAATTCCTAAAGGCATTGAGCCAGGAGTCAAATTTTTCCGTATGTGTATCAGGGATTTAGGCTTATCCCGGGTGCAGAGTTTCAGACCTGTGCAACCTTCGGAAAGGTCAATGGTCAGCCGTTCGGGTGTGTTTTTTGTAATAATTCCTAAAGGCATTGAGTCAGGAGTCTGTTTTCTCCGTATGTGTATCAGGGACTAAAGCTTATCCCGGTTGCCGAGTTTCAGACCTGTGCAACCTTCGGAAAGGTCAAAGGTCAGCCGTTCGGGTGTGTTTTTTGTAATAATTCCTAAAGGCATTGAGCCAGGAGTCTGATTTTTCCGTATGTGCATCAGGGACTAAGGCTAATCTAGCGTGCCGAGTTCCAGACCTGTGCAACCTTCGGAAAGGTCAATGGTCAGCCGTTCGGGTGTGTTTTTTGTAATAATTCCTAAAGGCATTGAGCCAGGAGTCTGATTTTTCCGTATGTGTATCAGGGATTTAGGCCTATCCCGGGTGCAGAGTTTCAGACCTGTGCAACCTTCGGAAAGGTCAATAGTCAGTCGTTCGGGTGTGTTTTTTGTAATAATTCCTAAAGTCATTGAGTCAGGAGTCTGATTTTTCCGTATGTGTATCAGGGACTAAAGCTTATCCCGGTAGCCGAGTTTCAGACCTGTGCAACCTTCGGAAAGGTCAATGGTCAGCCGTTCGGGTGTGTTTTTTGTAATAATTCCTAAAGGCATTGAGCCAGGAGTCTGATTTTTCCGTATGTGTATCAGGGATTTAGGCTTATCCCGGGTGCAGAGTTTCAGGCTTGTGCAACCTTCGGAAAGGTCAATGGTCAGCCGTTCGGGTGTGTTTTTTGTAATAATTCCTAAAGGCATTGAGCCAGGAGTCTGATTTTTCCGTATGTGTATCAGGGATTTAGGCCTATCCCGGGTGCAGAGTTTCAGACCTGTGCAACCTTCGGAAAGGTCAATGGTCAGCCGTTCGGGTGTGTTTTCTGTAATAATTCCTAAAGGCATTGAGCCAGGAGTCTGATTTTTCCGTATGTGTATCAGGGATTTAGGCCTATCCCGGGTGCAGAGTTTCAGACCTGTGCAACCTTCGGAAAGGTCAATAGTCAGTCGTTCGGGTGTGTTTTTTGTAATAATTCCTAAAGTCATTGAGTCAGGAGTCTGATTTTTCCGTATGTGTATCAGGGACTAAAGCTTATCCCGGTAGCCGAGTTTCAGACCTGTGCAACCTTCGGAAAGGTCAATGGTCAGCCGTTCGGGTGTGTTTTTTGTAATAATTCATAAAGGCATTGAGCCAGGAGTCTGATTTTTCCGTATGTGTATCAGGGATTTAGGCTTATCCCGGGTGCAGAGTTTCAGGCTTGTGCAACCTTCGAAAAAGTCAATGGTCAGCCGTTCGGGTGTGTTTTTTTAAATAATTCCTAAAGGCATTGAGCCAGGAGTCTGATTTTTCCGTATGTGTATCAGGGATTTAGGCTTATCCCAGGTGCAGAGTTTCAGACCTGTGCAACCTTCGGAAAGGTCAATGGTCAGCCGTTCGGGTGTGTTTTTTGTAATAATTCCTAAAGGCATTGAGTCAGGAGTCTGTTTTCTCCGTATGTGTATCAGGGACTAAAGCTTATCCCGGTTGCCGAGTTTCAGACCTGTGCAACCTTCGGAAAGGTCAAAGGTCAGCCGTTCGGGTGTGTTTTTTGTAATAATTCCTAAAGGCATTGAGCCAGGAGTCTGATTTTTCCGTATGTGCATCAGGGACTAAGGCTAATCTAGGGTGCCGAGTTCCAGACCTGTGCAACCTTCGGAAAGGTCAATGGTCAGCCGTTCGGGTGTGTTTTTGTAATAATTCCTAAAGGCATTGAGCCAGGAGTCTGATTTTTCTGTATGTGTATCAGGGATTTAGGCCTATCCCGGGTGCAGAGTTTCAGACCTGTGCAACCTTCGGAAAGGTCAATAGTCAGTCGTTCGGGTGTGTTTTTTGTAATAATTCCTAAAGTCATTGAGTCAGGAGTCTGATTTTTCCGTATGTGTATCAGGGACTAAAGCTTATCCCGGTAGCCGAGTTTCAGACCTGTGCAACCTTCGGAAAGGTCAATGGTCAGCCGTTCGGGTGTGTTTTTTGTAATAATTCATAAAGGCATTGAGCCAGGAGTCTGATTTTTCCATATGTGTATCAGGGATTTAGGCTTATCCCGGGTGCAGAGTTTCAGGCTTGTGCAACCTTCGGAAAGGTCAATGGTCAGCCGTTCGGGTGTGTTTTTTGTAATAATTCCTAAAGGCATTAAGCCAGTGGTCTGATTTTTCCGTATCTGTATCAGGGACTAAGGCTTATCCAGGGTGCCAAGTTTCAGACCCGTGCAACCTTTGGAAAGGTCAAAGGTCAGCCGTTCGGGTGTGTTTTTTGTAATAATTCCTAAAGGCATTGAGCCAGGAGTCTGATTTTTCCGTATGTGTATCAGGGATTTAGGCTTATCCCGGGTGCAGAGTTTCAGGCTTGTGCAACCTTCGGAAAGGTCAATGGTCAGCCGTTCGGGTGTGTTTTTTGTAATAATTCTTAAAGGCATTGAGCCAGGAGTCTGATTTGTCTGTATGTGTATCAGGGATTAAGGCTGATCCAGGGTGCCGCGTTTCAGACCTGTGCAACCTTCGGAAAGGTCAATGGTCAGCCGTTCGGGTGTGTTTTTTGTAATAATTCCTAAAGTCATTGAGTCAGGAGTCTGATTTTTCCGTATGTGTATCAGGGACTAAAGCTTATCCCGGTAGCCGAGTTTCAGACCTGTGCAACCTTCGGAAAGGTCAATGGTCAGCCGTTCGGGTGTGTTTCTTGTAATAATTCATAAAGGCATTGAGCCAGGAGTCTGATTTTTCCGTATGTGTATCAGGGATTTAGGCTTATCCCGGGTGCAGAGTTTCAGGCTTGTGCAACCTTCGGAAAGGTCAATGGTCAGCCGTTCGGGTGTGTTTTTTTAAATAATTCCTAAAGGCATTGAGCCAGGAGTCTGATTTTTCCGTATGTGTATCAGGGATTTAGGCTTATCCCGGGTGCAGAGTTTCAGACCTGTGCAACCTTCGGAAAGGTCAAAGGTCAGCCGTTCGGGTGTGTTTTTTTTAATAATTCATAAAGGCATTGAGCCAGGAGTCTGATTTTTCCGTATGTGTATCAGGGATTTAGGCTTATCCCGGGTGCAGAGTTTCAGGCTTGTGCAACCTTCGGAAAGGTCAATGGTCAGCCGTTCGGGTGTGTTTTTTGTAATAATTCCTAAAGGCATTGAGCCAGGAGTCTGATTTTTCCGTATGTGTATCAGGGATTTAGTCTTATCCCGGGTGCAGAGTTTCAGACCTGTGCAACCTTTGGAAAGGTCAAAGGGTGTGTTTTTTGTAATAATTCCTAAAGGCATTAAGCCAGGAGTCTGATTTTTCCGTATGTGTATCAGGGACTAAGGCTGATCGAGGGTATTTTAATCTTTTTTCTACTGTCCTATAATATGAAGTTAACATCTTATAAGGTATATTGATGTACCCTCAGTGTTTGAATTTATAATGATTTCACTGTTTGGATGTGTTTTTCTATTTGTGTCTGTTTTTGTGCGCATTCAGCAGGGATACGGCTGTTTTCGGATTTTTTTCATTTTTCTACTTTCCCATAACATAAACCTCACAAATGAAGTTAACATCTTAAAAGATTTAGTTCTGTACCCTCAGTGTTTGATTTCGCAAAGATTTCACTGTTTGGATGTGTTTTTCTCTTGGTGTCTGTTTATGTGCGCATTCAGCTGAAATAAGGCTGTTTCCGGATTTTTTTCATTTTTCTGCTGTCCCATAACATAAACCTCACAAATGAAGTTAACATCTTAAAAGATTTAGTTCTGTACCCTCAGTGTTTGATTTTGCAATGATTTCACTGTTGGGATGTGTTTTTCTATTGGTGTCTGTTTGTGTGCGCATTCAGCTGAGATAAGGCTGTTTCCGGATTTTTTTCATTTTTCTGCTGTCCCATAACATAAACCTCACAAATGAAGTTAACATCTTAAAAGATTTAGTTCTGTACCCTCAGTGTTTGATTTCGCAAAGATTTCACTGTTTGGATGTGTTTTTCTCTTGGTGTCTGTTTGTGTGCGCATTCAGCTGAGATAAGGCTGTTTTCGGATTTTTTTCATTTTTCTGCTGTCCCATAACATAAACCTCACAAATGAAGTTAACATCTTAAAAGATTTAGTTCTGTACCCTCAGTGTTTGATTTCGCAAAGATTTCACTGTTTGGATGTTTTTTTCTATTGGTGTCTGTTTGTGTGCGCATTCAGCTGAGATAAGGCTGTTTCCGGATTTTTTTCATTTTTCTGCTGTCCCATAACATAAACCTCACAAATGAAGTTAACATCTTAAGAGATTTAGTTCTGTATCCTCAGTGTTTGATTTTGCAATGATTTCACTGTTTGGATGTGTTTTTCTATTGGTGTCTGTTTGTGTGCGCATTCAGCTGAGATAAGGCTGTTTCCGGATTTTTTAAATTTTTTTATTGTCCCATAACATAAACCTCACAAATGAAGTTAACATCTCATAAGATATAGTTTTATACCTTCAATGTTTGATTTTGCAATGATTTCACTGTTTGAATGTGTTTTTCTATTTTTGTCTGTTTTTGTGATCATTCAGTAGGAATACGGCTGTTTTCTGATTTTTTTCATTTTTCTACTGTCCCATAACATAAACCTCACAAATGAAGTTAAAATCTTATAAGATATAGTTATATGCCTTCAGTGTTTGATTTTGCAATGATTTCACTGTTTGGATGTGTTTTTCTATTTGTGTCTGTTTTTGTGCACATTCAGCAAGTATACGGCTGTTTTCTGATTTTTTTCAATTTTCTACTGTCCCATAACATAAACCTCACAAATAAAGTTAACATCTTATAAGATATACTTCTGTAACCTCAGTGTTTGATTTTGCAATGATTTCACTGTTTGGATGTGTTTTTCTATTTGTGTCTGTTTTTGTGCACATTCAGCAAGTATACGGCTGTTTTCAGATTTTTTTCAATTTTCTATTGTCCCGTAACATAAACCTCATGAATAAAGTTAACATCTTATAAGATATACTTCTGTAACCTCAGTGTTTGATTTTGCAATGATTTCACTGTTTGGATGTGTTTTTCTATTTGTGTCTTTTGTTGTGCACATTCAGCAAGTATACGGCTGTTTTCTGATTTTTTTCAATTTTCTATTGTCCCGAAACATAAACCTCATAAATAAAGTTAACATCTTATAAGATATACTTCTGTAACCTCAGTGTTTGATTTTGCAATGATTTCACTGTTTGGATGTGTTTTTCTATTTGTGTCTTTTGTTGTGCACATTCAGCAAGTATACAGCTGTTTTCTGATTTTTTTCAATTTTCTATTGTCCCGTAACATAAACCTCATGAATAAATTTAACATCGTGTAAGATATAGTTATATGCCTTCAGTGTTTGATTTTGCAATGATTTCACTGTTTGGATGTGTTTTTCTATTTGTGTCTGTTTTGTGCACATTCAGCAAGTATACGGCTGTTTTCTGATTTTTTTCAATTTTCTACTGTCCCATAACATAAACCTCACAAATAAAGTTAACATCTTATAAGATATAGTTATATGCCTTCAGTGTTTGATTTTGCAATGATTTCACTGTTTGGATGTGTTTTTCTATTTGTGTTGTTTTTGTGCGCATTCAGCAAGTATACGGCTGTTTTCTGATTTTTCACAATTTTCTACTGTCCCGTAACATAAACCTCACAAATAAAGTTAAAATCTTATAAGATATAATTATATGCCTTCAGTGTTTGATTTTGCAATGATTTCACTGTTTGGATGTGTTTTTCTATTTGTGTCTGTTTTTGTGCGCATTCAGCAAGTATACGGCTGTTTTCTGATTTTTTTCAATTTTCTACTGTCCCGTAACATAAACCTCACAAATAAAGTTAAAATCTTATAAGATATACTTCTGTAACCTCAGTGTTTGATTTTGCAATGATTTCACTGTTTGGATGTGTTTTTCTATTTGTGTCTGTTTTGTGCACATTCAACAAGTATACGGCTGTTTTCTGATTTTTTTCAATTTTCTACTGTCCCGAAACATAAACCTCATAAATAAAGTTAACATCTTATAAGATATACTTCTGTAACCTCAGTGTTTGATTTTGCAATGATTTCACTGTTTGGATGTGTTTTTCTATTTGTGTCTTTTGTTGTGCACATTCAGCAAGTATACAGCCGTTTTCTGATTTTTTTCAATTTTCTATTGTCCCGTAACATAAACCTCATGAATAAATTTAACATCTTGTAAGATATAGTTATATGCCTTCAGTGTTTGATTTTGCAATGATTTCACTGTTTGGATGTGTTTTTCTATTTGTGTCTGTTTTTGTGCACATTCAGCAAGTATACCGCTGTTTTCTGATTTTTTTCAATTTTCTACTGTCCCATAACATAAACGTCACAAATAAAGTTAAAATCTTATAAGATATACTTCTGTAACCTCAGTGTTTGATTTTGCAATGATTTCACTGTTTGGATGTGTTTTTCTATTTGTGTCTGTTTTGTGCACATTCAGCAAGTATACGGCTGTTTTCTGATTTTTTTCAATTTTCTACTGTCCCATAACATAAACCTCACAAATGAAGTTAAAATCTTATAAGATATAGTTATATGCCTTCAGTGTTTGATTTTGCAATGATTTCACTGTTTGGATGTGTTTTTCTATTTGTGTCTGTTTTTGTGCACATTCAGCAAGTATACAGCTGTTTTCTGATTTTTTTCAATTTTCTACTGTCCCATAACATAAACCTCACAAATAAAGTTAACATCTTATAAGATATACTTCTGTAACCTCAGTGTTTGATTTTGCAATGATTTCACTGTTTGGATGTGTTTTTCTATTTGTGTCTTTTGTTGTGCACATTCAGCAAGTATACGGCTGTTTTCTGATTTTTTTCAATTTTCTATTGTCCCGAAACATAAACCTCATAAATAAAGTTAACATCTTATAAGATATACTTCTGTAACCTCAGTGTTTGATTTTGCAATGATTTCACTGTTTGGATGTGTTTTTCTATTTGTGTCTTTTGTTGTGCACATTCAGCAAGTATACAGCTGTTTTCTGATTTTTTTCAATTTTCTATTGTCCCGTAACATAAACCTCATGAATAAATTTAACATCGTGTAAGATATAGTTATATGCCTTCAGTGTTTGATTTTGCAATGATTTCACTGTTTGGATGTGTTTTTCTATTTGTGTCTGTTTTGTGCACATTCAGCAAGTATACGGCTGTTTTCTGATTTTTTTCAATTTTCTACTGTCCCATAACATAAACCTCACAAATAAAGTTAACATCTTATAAGATATAGTTATATGCCTTCAGTGTTTGATTTTGCAATGATTTCACTGTTTGGATGTGTTTTTCTATTTGTGTTGTTTTTGTGCGCATTCAGCAAGTATACGGCTGTTTTCTGATTTTTTTCAATTTTCTACTGTCCCGTAACATAAACCTCACAAATAAAGTTAAAATCTTATAAGATATACTTCTGTAACCTCAGTGTTTGATTTTGCAATGATTTCACTGTTTGGATGTGTTTTTCTATTTGTGTCTGTTTTGTGCACATTCAACAAGTATACGGCTGTTTTCTGATTTTTTTCAATTTTCTACTGTCCCGAAACATAAACCTCATAAATAAAGTTAACATCTTATAAGATATACTTCTGTAACCTCAGTGTTTGATTTTGCAATGATTTCACTGTTTGGATGTGTTTTTCTATTTGTGTCTTTTGTTGTGCACATTCAGCAAGTATACAGCCGTTTTCTGATTTTTTTCAATTTTCTATTGTCCCGTAACATAAACCTCATGAATAAATTTAACATCTTGTAAGATATAGTTATATGCCTTCAGTGTTTGATTTTGCAATGATTTCACTGTTTGGATGTGTTTTTCTATTTGTGTCTGTTTTTGTGCACATTCAGCAAGTATACCGCTGTTTTCTGATTTTTTTCAATTTTCTACTGTCCCATAACATAAACGTCACAAATAAAGTTAAAATCTTATAAGATATACTTCTGTAACCTCAGTGTTTGATTTTGCAATGATTTCACTGTTTGGATGTGTTTTTCTATTTGTGTCTGTTTTGTGCACATTCAGCAAGTATACGGCTGTTTTCTGATTTTTTTCAATTTTCTACTGTCCCATAACATAAACCTCACAAATAAAGTTAACATCTTATAAGATATACTTCTGTAACCTCAGTGTTTGATTTTGCAATGATTTCACTGTTTGGATGTGTTTTTCTATTTGTGTCTGTTTTTGTGCACATTCAGCAAGTATACGGCTGTTTTCTGATTTTTTTCAATTTTCTACTGTCCCATAACATAAACCTCACAAATAAAGTTAAAATCTTATAAGATATAGTTATATGCCGTCAGTGTTTGATTTTGCAATGATTTCACTGTTTGGATTTGTTTTTCTATTTGTGTCTGTTTTGTGCACATTCAGCAAGTATACCGCTGTTTTCTGATTTTTTTCAATTTTCTACTGTCCCATAACATAAACGTCACAAATAAAGTTAAAATCTTATAAGATATACTTCTGTAACCTCAGTGTTTGATTTTGCAATGATTTCACTGTTTGGATGTGTTTTTCTATTTGTGTCTGTTTTGTGCGCATTCAGCAAGTATACGGCTGTTTTCTGATTTTTTTCAATTTTCTACTGTCCCATAACATAAACCTCACAAATAAAGTTAAAATCTTATAAGATATAGTTATATGCCGTCAGTGTTTGATTTTGCAATGATTTCACTGTTTGGATGTGTTTTTCTATTTGTGTCTGTTTTGTGCACATTCAGCAAGTATACGGCTGTTTTCTGATTTTTTTCAATTTTCTACTGTCCCATAACATTAACCTCACAAATAAAGTTAAAATCTTATAAGATATAATTATATGCCTTCAGTGTTTGATTTTGCAATGATTTCACTGTTTGGATGTGTTTTTCTATTTGTGTCTGTTTTTGTGCGCATTCAGCAAGTATACGGCTGTTTTCTGATTTTTTTCAATTTTCTACTGTCCCATAACATATACCTCACAAATAAAGTTAACATCTTATAAGATATATTTCTGTACCCTCAGTGTTTGATTTTGCAATGATTTCACTGTTTGGATGTGTTTTTCTATTTGTGTTTTTATGCGCATTCAGCAAGTATACGGCTGTTTTCTGATTTTTTTCAATTTTCTACTGTCCCATAACATAAACCTCACAAATAAAGTTAAAATCTCATAAGATATAGTTATATGCCGTCAGTGTTTGATTTTGCAATGATTTCACTGTTTGGATGTGTTTTTCTATTGGTGTCTGTTTGTGTGCGCATTCAGCTGAGATAAGGCTGTTTCCGGATTTTTTTAATTTTTCTGCTGTCCCATAACATAAACCTCACAAATGAAGTTAACTTCTTAAAAGATTTAGTTCTGTACCCTCAGTGTTTGATTTTACAAAGATTTCACTAATTGGATGTGTTTTTCTATGTGTGTCTGTGTTTGTGCACATTCAGCAAGTATACGGCTGTTTTCTGATTTTTTTCAATTTTCTACTGTCCCATAACATGAACCTCACAAATAAAGTTAAAATCTTATAAGATATAGTTATATGCCTTCAGTGTTTGATTTTGCAATGATTTCACTGTTTGGATGTGTTTTTCTTTGTGTGTCTGTGTTTCTGCACATTCAGCAAGTTTACGGCTGTTTTCTGATTTTTTTCAATTTTCTAATGTCCCATAACATAAACCTCACAAATAAAGTTAAAATCTTATAAGATATAGTTATATGCCTTCAGTGTTTGATTTTGCAATGATTTCACTGTTTGGATGTGTTTTTCTATGTGTGTCTGTGTTTGTGGACATTCAGCAAGTATACGGCTGTTTTCTGATTTTTTTCAATTTCCTACTGTCCCATAACATAAACCTCACAAATAAAGTTATTATCTTATAAGATATACTTCTGTAACCTCAGTGTTTGATTTTGCAATGATTTCACTGTTTGGATGTGTTTTTCTATTTGTGTCTGTTTTTGTGCACATTCAGCAAGTATACGGCTGTTTTCTGATTTTTTTCAATTTTCTACTGTCGCATAACATAAACCTCACAAATAAAGTTAACATCTTATAAGATATACTTCTGTACCCTCAGTGTTTGATTTTGCAATGATTTCACTGTTTGGGTGTGTTTTTCTATTTGTGTCTGTTTTGTGCACATTCAGCAAGTGTACGGCTGTTTTCTGATTTTTTTCAATTTTCTACTGTCCCATAACATAAACCTCACAAATAAAGTTAACATCTTATAAGATATAGTTATATGCCTTCAGTGTTTGATTTTGCAATGATTTCACTGTTTGGATGTGTTTTTCTATTTGTGTCTGTTTTGTGCACATTCAGCAAGTATACGGCTGTTTTCTGATTTTTTTCAATTTTCTCCTCGCCCATAACATAAACCTCACAAATAAAGTTAACATCTTATAAGATATACTTCTGTAACCTCAGTGTTTGATTTTGCAATGATTTCACTGTTTGGATGTGTTTTTCTATTTGTGTCTTTTGTTGTGCACATTCAGCAAGTATACGGCTGTTTTCTGATTTTTTTCAATTTTCTACTGTCCCATAACATAAACCTCACAAATAAAGTTACCATCTTATAAGATATACTTCTGTAACCTCAGTGTTTGATTTTGCAATGATTTCACTGTTTGGATGTGTTTTTCTATTTGTGTCTGTTTTTGTCCACATTCAGCAAGTATACGGCTGTTTTCTGATTTTTTTCAATTTTCTACTGTCCCATAACAAACCTCACAAATAAAGTTAACATCTTATAAGATATACTTCTGTAACCTCAGTGTTTGATTTTGCAATGATTTCACTGTTTGGATGTGTTTTTCTATGTGTGTCTGTGTTCGTGCACATTCAGCAAGTATACGGCTGTTTTCTGATTTTTTTCAATTTTCTACTGTCCCATAACATAAACCTCACAAATAAAGTTAAAATCTTATAAGATATAGTTACATGCCGCCAGTGTTTGATTTTGCAATGATTTCACTGTTTGGATGTGTTTTTCTATTTGTGTCTTTTGTTGTGCACATTCAGCAAGTATACGGCTGTTTTCTGATTTTTTTCAATTTTCTACTGTCCCATAACATAAACCTCACAAATAAAGTTAACATCTTATAAGATATACTTCTGTAACCTCAGTGTTTGATTTTGCAATGATTTCACTGTTTGGATGTGTTTTTCTATTTGTGTCTGTTTTTGTGCACATTCAGCAAGTATACGGCTGTTTTCTGATTTTTTCAATTTTCTACTGTCCCATAACATAAACCTCACAAATAAAGTTAACATCTTATAAGATATAGTTATATGCCTTCAGTGTTTGATTTTGCAATGATTTCACTGTTTGGATGTGTTTTTCTATTTGTGTCTGTTTTTGTGCGCATTCAGCAAGTATACGGCTGTTTTCTGATTTTTTACAATTTTCTACTATGTCGTAACATAAACCTCACAAATAAAGTTAAAATCTTATAAGATATAATTATATGCCTTCAGTGTTTGATTTTGCAATGATTTCACTGTTTGGATGTGTTTTTCTATTTGTGTCTGTTTTTGTGCGCATTCAGCAAGTATACGGCTGTTTTCTGATTTTTTTAAATTTTCTACTGTCCCGTAACATAAACCTCACAAATAAAGTTAAAATCTTATAAGATATAGTTATTTATCCTCAGTGTTTGATTTTGCAATGATTTCACTGTTTGGATGTGTTTTTCTATTTGTGTCTTTTGTTGTGCACACACAGCAAGTATACGGCTGTTTTCTGTATTTTTTTCATTTTCTACTGTCCCATAACATAAACCTCACAAATAAAGTTAAAATCTTATAAGATATAGCTATATGCCTTCAGTGTTTGATTTTGCAATGATTTCACTGTTTGGATGTGTTTTTCTATGTGTGTCTGTGTTTGTGCACATTCAGCAAGTATACGGCTGTTTTCTGATTTTTTTCAATTTACTACTGTCCCATAACATAAACCTCACAAATAAAGTTAACATCTTATAAGATATACTTCTGTAACCTCAGTGTTTGATTTTGCAATGATTTCACTGTTTGGATGTGTTTTTCTATTTGTGTCTGTTTTTGTCCACATTCAGCAAGTATACGGCTGTTTTCTGATTTTTTTCAATTTTCTACTGTCCCATAACATAAACCTCACAAATAAAGTTAACATCTTATAAGATATACTTCTGTAACCTAAGTGTTTGATTTTGCAATGATTTCACTGTCTGGATGTGTTTTTCTATTTGTGTCTTTTGTTGTGCACATTCAGCAAGTATACAGCTGTTTTCTGATTTTTTTCAATTTTCTATTGTCCCGTAACATAAACCTCATGAATAAATTTAACATCTTGTAAGATATAGTTATATGCCTTCAGTGTTTGATTTTGCAATGATTTCACTGTTTGGATGTGTTTTTCTATTTGTGTCTGTTTTTGTGCGCATTCAGCAAGTATACGGCTGTTTTCTGATTTTTTTCAATTTTCTACTGTCCCATAACATAAACCTCACAAATAAAGTTAAAATCTTATAAGATATACTTCTGTAACCTCAGTGTTTGATTTTGCAATGATTTCACTGTTTGGATGTGTTTTTCTATTTGTGTCTGTTTTGTGCACATTCAGCAAGTATACGGCTGTTTTCTGATTTTTTTCAATTTTCTACTGTCCCATAACATAAACCTCACAAATAAAGTTAAAATCTTATAAGATATAGTTATTTATCCTCAGTGTTTGATTTTGCAATGATTTCACTGTTTGGATGTGTTTTTCTATTTGTGTCTGTTTTGTGCGCATTCAGCAAGTATACGGCTGTTTTCTGATTTTTTTCAATTTTCTACTGTCCCATAACATAAACCTCACAAATAAAGTTAAAATCTTATAAGATATAGTTATATGCCGTCAGTGTTTGATTTTGCAATGATTTCACTGTTTGGATGTGTTTTTCTATTTGTGTCTGTTTTGTGCACATTCAGCAAGTATACGGCTGTTTTCTGATTTTTTTCAATTTTCTACTGTCCCATAACATTAACCTCACAAATAAAGTTAAAATCTTATAAGATATAATTATATGCCTTCAGTGTTAGATTTTGCAATGATTTCACTGTTTGGATGTGTTTTTCTATTTGTGTCTGTTTTTGTGCGCATTCAGCAAGTATCGGCTGTTTTCTGATTTTTTTCAATTTTCTACTGTCCCATAACATATAGCTCACAAATAAAGTTAACATCTTATAAGATATATTTCTGTACCCTCAGTGTTTGATTTTGCAATGATTTCACTGTTTGGATGTGTTTTTCTATTAGAGTCTTTTGTTGTGCACATTCAGCAAGTATACGGCTGTTTTCTGATTTTTTTCAATTTTCTACTGTCCCATAACATAAACCTCACAAATAAAGTTACCATCTTATAAGATATACTTCTGTAACCTCAGTGTTTGATTTTGCAATGATTTCACTGTTTGGATGTGTTTTTCTATTTGTGTCTGTTTTTGTGCACATTCACCTGGAATACGACTGTTTTCTGATTTCTTTTTCATTTTTCTACTGTCCCATAACATAAACCTCACAAATAAAGTTAAAATCTTATAAGATATAGTTACATGCCGCCAGTGTTTGATTTTGCAATGATTTCACTGTTTGTATGTGTTTTTCTATTTGTGTCTTTTGTTGTGCACATTCAGCAAGTATACGGCTGTTTTCTGATTTTTTTCAATTTTCTACTGTCCCATAACAAACCTCACAAATAAAGTTAACATCTTATAAGATATACTTCTGTAACCTCAGTGTTTGATTTTGCAATGATTTCACTGTTTGGGTGTGTTTTTCTATTTGTGTCTGTTTTGCGCACATTCAGCAAGTGTACGGCTGTTTTCTGATTTTTTTCAATTTTCTACTGTCCCATAACATAAACCTCACAAATAAAGTTAACATCTTATAAGATATAGTTATATGCCTTCAGTGTTTGATTTTGCAATGATTTCACTGTTTGGATGTGTTTTTCTATTTGTGTCTGTTTTGTGCACATTCAGCAAGTATACGGCTGTTTTCTGATTTTTTTCAATTTTCTCCTCGCCCATAACATAAACCTCACAAATAAAGTTAACATCTTATAAGATATACTTCTGTAACCTCAGTGTTTGATTTTGCAATGATTTCACTGTTTGGATGTGTTTTTCTATTTGCGTCTGTTTTTGTGCACATTCAGCAAGTATACGGCTGTTTTCTGATTTTTTCAATTTTCTACTGTCCCATAACATAAACCTCACAAATAAAGTTAACATCTTATAAGATATACTTCTGTACCCTCAGTGTTTGATTTTGCAATGATTTCACTGTTTGGATGTGTTTTTCTATTTGTGTCTTTTGTTGTGCACATTCAGCAAGTATACGGCTGTTTTCTGATTTTTTTCAATTTCTACTGTCCCATAACATAAACCTCACAAATAAAGTTAAAATCTTATAAGATATAGTTATATGCCGTCAGTGTTTGATTTTGCAATGATTTCACTGTTTGGATGTGTTTTTCTATTTGTGTCTTTTGTTGTGCACATTCAGCAAGTATATGGCTGTTTTCTAATTTTTTTCAATTTTTTACTGTCCCATAACATAAACCTCACAAATAAAGTTAACATCTTATAAGATATACTTCTGTAACCTCAGTGTTTGATTTTGCAATGATTTCACTGTTTGGATGTGTTTTTCTATTTGTGTCTGTTTTTGTGCACATTCAGCAAGTATACGGCTGTTTTCTGATTTTTTCAATTTTCTACTGTCCCATAACATAAACCTCACAAATAAAGTTAAAATCTTATAAGATATAGTTATATGCCTTCAGTGTTTGATTTTGCAATGATTTCACTGTTTGGATGTGTTTTTCTATTTGTGTCTGTTTTTGTGCACATTCAGCAAGTATACGGCTGTTTTCTGATTTTTTTCAATTTTCTACTGTCCCATAACATAAACCTCACAAATAAAGTTAACATCTTATAAGATATAGTTACATGCCGCCAGTGTTTGATTTTGCAATGATTTCACTGTTTGGATGTGTTTTTCTATTTGTGTCTTTTGTTGTGCACATTCAGCAAGTATACGGCTGTTTTCTGATTTTTTTCAATTTTCTACTGTCCCATAACATAAACCTCACAAATAAAGTTAACATCTTATAAGATATACTTCTGTAACCTCAGTGTTTGATTTTGCAATGATTTCACTGTTTGGATGTGTTTTTCTATTTGTGTCTGTTTTTGTGCACATTCAGCAAGTATACGGCTGTTTTCTGATTTTTTCAATTTTCTACTGTCCCATAACATAAACCTCACAAATAAAGTTAACATCTTATAAGATATACTTCTGTAACCTCAGTGTTTGATTTTGCAATGATTTCACTGTTTGGATGTGTTTTTCTATTTGTGTCTGTTTTTGTGCACATTCAGCAAGTATACGGCTGTTTTCTGATTTTTTCAATTTTCTACTGTCCCATAACATAAACCTCACAAATAAAGTTAACATCTTATAAGATATACTTCTGTACCCTCAGTGTTTGATTTTGCAATGATTTCACTGTTTGGATGTGTTTTTCTATTTGTGTCTTTTGTTGTGCACATTCAGCAAGTATACGGCTGTTTTCTGATTTTTTTCAATTTCTACTGTCCCATAACATAAACCTCACAAATAAAGTTAAAATCTTATAAGATATAGTTATATGCCGTCAGTGTTTGATTTTGCAATGATTTCACTGTTTGGATGTGTTATTCTATTTGTGTCTTTTGTTGTGCACATTCAGCAAGTATACGGCTGTTTTCTGATTTTTTTCAATTTTCTACTGTCCCATAACATAAACCTCACAAATAAAGTTAACATCTTATAAGATATACTTCTGTACCCTCAGTGTTTGATTTTGCAATGATTTCACTGTTTGGATGTGTTTTTCTATTAGTGTCTTTTGTTGTGCACATTCAGCAAGTATACGGCTGTTTTCTGATTTTTTTCAATTTTCTACTGTCCCATAACAAACCTCACAAATAAAGTTAACATCTTATAAGATATACTTCTGTAACCTCAGTGTTTGATTTTGCAATGATTTCACTGTTTGGATGTGTTTTTCTATGTGTGTCTGTGTTTGTGCACATTCAGCAAGTATACGGCTGTTTTCTGATTTTTTTCAATTTTCTACTGTCCCATAACATAAACCTCACAAATAAAGTTAAAATCTTATAAGATATAGTTACATGCCGCCAGTGTTTGATTTTGCAATGATTTCACTGTTTGGATGTGTTTTTCTATTTGTGTCTTTTGTTGTGCACATTCAGCAAGTATACGGCTGTTTTCTAATTTTTTTCAATTTTTTACTGTCCCATAACATAAACCTCACAAATAAAGTTAACATCTTATAAGATATACTTCTGTAACCTCAGTGTTTGATTTTGCAATGATTTCACTGTTTGGATGTGTTTTTCTATTTGTGTCTGTTTTTGTGCACATTCAGCAAGTATACGGCTGTTTTCTGATTTTTTCAATTTTCTACTGTCCCATAACATAAACCTCACAAATAAAGTTAAAATCTTATAAGATATAGTTATATGCCTTCAGTGTTTGATTTTGCAATGATTTCACTGTTTGGATGTGTTTTTCTATGTGTGTCTGTGTTTGTGCACATTCAGCAAGTATACGGCTGTTTTCTGATTTTTTTCAATTTTCTACTGTCCCATAACATAAACCTCACAAATAAAGTTAACATCTTATAAGATATAGTTACATGCCGCCAGTGTTTGATTTTGCAATGATTTCACTGTTTGGATGTGTTTTTCTATTTGTGTCTTTTGTTGTGCACATTCAGCAAGTATACGGCTGTTTTCTGATTTTTTTCAATTTTCTACTGTCCCATAACATAAACCTCACAAATAAAGTTAACATCTTATAAGATATACTTCTGTAACCTCAGTGTTTGATTTTGCAATGATTTCACTGTTTGGATGTGTTTTTCTATTTGTGTCTGTTTTTGTGCACATTCAGCAAGTATACGGCTGTTTTCTGATTTTTTCAATTTTCTACTGTCCCATAACATAAACCTCACAAATAAAGTTAACATCTTATAAGATATACTTCTGTAACCTCAGTGTTTGATTTTGCAATGATTTCACTGTTTGGATGTGTTTTTCTATTTGTGTCTGTTTTTGTGCACATTCAGCAAGTATACGGCTGTTTTCTGATTTTTTCAATTTTCTACTGTCCCATAACATAAACCTCACAAATAAAGTTAACATCTTATAAGATATACTTCTGTACCCTCAGTGTTTGATTTTGCAATGATTTCACTGTTTGGATGTGTTTTTCTATTTGTGTCTTTTGTTGTGCACATTCAGCAAGTATACGGCTGTTTTCTGATTTTTTTCAATTTCTACTGTCCCATAACATAAACCTCACAAATAAAGTTAAAATCTTATAAGATATAGTTATATGCCGTCAGTGTTTGATTTTGCAATGATTTCACTGTTTGGATGTGTTTTTCTATTTGTGTCTTTTGTTGTGCACATTCAGCAAGTATACGGCTGTTTTCTGATTTTTTTCAATTTTCTACTGTCCCATAACATAAACCTCACAAATAAAGTTAACATCTTATAAGATATACTTCTGTACCCTCAGTGTTTGATTTTGCAATGATTTCACTGTTTGGATGTGTTTTTCTATTAGTGTCTTTTGTTGTGCACATTCAGCAAGTATACGGCTGTTTTCTGATTTTTTTCAATTTTCTACTGTCCCATAACAAACCTCACAAATAAAGTTAACATCTTATAAGATATACTTCTGTAACCTCAGTGTTTGATTTTGCAATGATTTCACTGTTTGGATGTGTTTTTCTATGTGTGTCTGTGTTTGTGCACATTCAGCAAGTATACGGCTGTTTTCTGATTTTTTTCAATTTTCTACTGTCCCATAACATAAACCTCACAAATAAAGTTAAAATCTTATAAGATATAGTTACATGCCGCCAGTGTTTGATTTTGCAATGATTTCACTGTTTGGATGTGTTTTTCTATTTGTGTCTTTTGTTGTGCACATTCAGCAAGTATACGGCTGTTTTCTAATTTTTTTCAATTTTTTACTGTCCCATAACATAAACCTCACAAATAAAGTTAACATCTTATAAGATATACTTCTGTAACCTCAGTGTTTGATTTTGCAATGATTTCACTGTTTGGATGTGTTTTTCTATTTGTGTCTGTTTTTGTGCACATTCAGCAAGTATACGGCTGTTTTCTGATTTTTTCAATTTTCTACTGTCCCATAACATAAACCTCACAAATAAAGTTAAAATCTTATAAGATATAGTTATATGCCTTCAGTGTTTGATTTTGCAATGATTTCACTGTTTGGATGTGTTTTTCTATTTGTGTCTGTTTTTGTGCACATTCAGCAAGTATACGGCTGTTTTCTGATTTTTTTCAATTTTCTACTGTCCCATAACATAAACCTCACAAATAAAGTTAACATCTTATAAGATATAGTTACATGCCGCCAGTGTTTGATTTTGCAATGATTTCACTGTTTGGATGTGTTTTTCTATTTGTGTCTTTTGTTGTGCACATTCAGCAAGTATACGGCTGTTTTCTGATTTTTTTCAATTTTCTACTGTCCCATAACATAAACCTCACAAATAAAGTTAACATCTTATATGATATACTTCTGTAACCTCAGTGTTTGATTTTGCAATGATTTCACTGTTTGGATGTGTTTTTCTATTTGTGTCTGTTTTTGTGCACATTCAGCAAGTATACGGCTGTTTTCTGATTTTTTCAATTTTCTACTGTCCCATAACATAAACCTCACAAATAAAGTTAACATCTTATAAGATATACTTCTGTAACCTCAGTGTTTGATTTTGCAATGATTTCACTGTTTGGATGTGTTTTTCTATTTGTGTCTGTTTTTGTGCACATTCAGCAAGTATACGGCTGTTTTCTGATTTTTTCAATTTTCTACTGTCCCATAACATAAACCTCACAAATAAAGTTAACATCTTATAAGATATACTTCTGTACCCTCAGTGTTTGATTTTGCAATGATTTCACTGTTTGGATGTGTTTTTCTATTTGTGTCTTTTGTTGTGCACATTCAGCAAGTATACGGCTGTTTTCTGATTTTTTTCAATTTCTACTGTCCCATAACATAAACCTCACAAATAAAGTTAAAATCTTATAAGATATAGTTATATGCCGTCAGTGTTTGATTTTGCAATGATTTCACTGTTTGGATGTGTTTTTCTATTTGTGTCTTTTGTTGTGCACATTCAGCAAGTATACGGCTGTTTTCTGATTTTTTTCAATTTTCTACTGTCCCATAACATAAACCTCACAAATAAAGTTAACATCTTATAAGATATACTTCTGTACCCTCAGTGTTTGATTTTGCAATGATTTCACTGTTTGGATGTGTTTTTCTATTAGTGTCTTTTGTTGTGCACATTCAGCAAGTATACGGCTGTTTTCTGATTTTTTTCAATTTTCTACTGTCCCATAACATAAACCTCACAAATAAAGTTACCATCTTATAAGATATACTTCTGTAACCTCAGTGTTTGATTTTGCAATGATTTCACTGTTTGGATGTGTTTTTCTATTTGTGTCTGTTTTTGTGCACATTCACCTGGAATACGACTGTTTTCTGATTTCTTTTTCATTTTTCTACTGTCCCATAACATAAACCTCACAAATAAAGTTAAAATCTTATAAGATATAGTTACATGCCGCCAGTGTTTGATTTTGCAATGATTTCACTGTTTGGATGTGTTTTTCTATTTGTGTCTTTTGTTGTGCACATTCAGCAAGTATACGGCTGTTTTCTGATTTTTTTCAATTTTCTACTGTCCCATAACAAACCTCACAAATAAAGTTAACATCTTATAAGATATACTTCTGTAACCTCAGTGTTTGATTTTGCAATGATTTCACTGTTTGGATGTGTTTTTCTATGTGTGTCTGTGTTTGTGCACATTCAGCAAGTATACGGCTGTTTTCTGATTTTTTTCAATTTTCTACTGTCCCATAACATAAAGATCACAAATAAAGTTCAAATCTTATAAGATATAGTTACATGCCGCCAGTGTTTTATTTTGCAATGATTTCACTGTTTGGATGTGTTTTTCTATTTGTGTCTTTTGTTGTGCACATTCAGCAAGTATACGGCTGTTTTCTAATTTTTTTCAATTTTTTACTGTCCCATAACATAAACCTCACAAATAAAGTTAACATCTTATTAGATATACTTCTGTAACCTCAGTGTTTGATTTTGCAATGATTTCACTGTTTGGATGTGTTTTTCTATTTGTGTCTGTTTTTGTGCACATTCAGCAAGTATTGCGGCTGTTTTCTGATTTTTTTCAATTTTCTACTGTCCCATAACAAACCTCACAAATAAAGTTAACATCTTATAAGATATACTTCTGTAACCTCAGTGTTTGATTTTGCAATGATTTCACTGTTTGGATGTGTTTTTCTATTTGTGTCTGTTTTTGTGCACATTCAGCAAGTATACGGCTGTTTTCTGATTTTTTCAATTTTCTACTGTCCCATAACATAAACCTCACAAATAAAGTTAACATCTTATAAGATATACTTCTGTAACCTCAGTGTTTGATTTTGCAATGATGTCACTGTTTGGATGTGTTTTTCTATTTGTGTCTGTTTTTGTGCACATTCAGCAAGTATACGGCTGTTTTCTAATTTTTTTCAATTTTCTACTGTCCCATAACATAAACCTCACAAATAAAGTTAACATCTTATAAGATATACTTCTGTACCCTCAGTGTTTGATTTTGCAATGATTTCACTGTTTGGATGTGTTTTTCTATTTGTGTCTTTTGTTGTGCACATTCAGCAAGTATACGGCTGTTTTCTGATTTTTTTCAATTTCTACTGTCCCATAACATAAACCTCACAAATAAAGTTAAAATCTTATAAGATATAGTTATATGCCGTCAGTGTTTGATTTTGCAATGATTTCACTGTTTGGATGTGTTTTTCTATTTGTGTCTTTTGTTGTGCACATTCAGCAAGTATACGGCTGTTTTCTGATTTTTTTCAATTTTCTACTGTCCCATAACATAAACCTCACAAATAAAGTTAACATCTTATAAGATATACTTCTGTACCCTCAGTGTTTGATTTTGCAATGATTTCACTGTTTGGATGTGTTTTTCTATTTGTGTCTGTTGTTGTGCACATTCAGCAAGTATCGACTGATTTTTTTCAATTTTCTACTGTCCCATAACATAAACCTCACAAATGAAGTTAACATCTTATAAGATATAGTTACATGCCGTCAGTGTTTGATTTTGCAATGATTTCACTGTTTGGATGTGTTTTTCTATTTGTGTCTGTTTTGTGCACATTCAGCAAGTGTACGGCTGTTTTCTGATTTTTTTCAATTTTCTACTGTCCCATAACATAAACCTCACAAATAAAGTTAACATCTTATAAGATATAGTTATATGCCGTCAGTGTTTGATTTTGCAATGATTTCACTGTTTGGATGTGTTTTTCTATTTGTGTCTGTTTTTGTGCACATTCAGCAAGTATACGGCTGTTTTCTGATTTTTTTCAATTTTCTACTGTCCCATAACATAAACCTCACAAATAAAGTTAACATCTTATAAGATATAGTTATATGCCTTCAGTGTTTGATTTTGCAATGATTTCACTGTTTGGATGTGTTTTTCTATTTGTGTCTGTTTTGTGCACATTCAGCAAGTATACGGCTGTTTTCTGATTTTTTTCAATTTTCTACTGTCCCATAACATAAACCTCACAAATAAAGTTACCATCTTATAAGATATACTTCTGTAACCTCAGTGTTTGATTTTGCAATGATTTCACTGTTTGGATGTGTTTTTCTATTTGTGTCTGTTTTTGTGCACATTCACCTGGAATACGACTGTTTTCTGATTTCTTTTTCATTTTTCTACTGTCCCATAACATAAACCTCACAAATAAAGTTAAAATCTTATAAGATATAGTTACATGCCGCCAGTGTTTGATTTTGCAATGATTTCACTGTTTGGATGTGTTTTTCTATTTGTGTCTTTTGTTGTGCACATTCAGCAAGTATACGGCTGTTTTCTGATTTTTTTCAATTTTCTACTGTCCCATAACAAACCTCACAAATAAAGTTAACATCTTATAAGATATACTTCTGTAACCTCAGTGTTTGATTTTGCAATGATTTCACTGTTTGGATGTGTTTTTCTATGTGTGTCTGTGTTTGTGCATATTCAGCAAGTATACGGCTGTTTTCTGATTTTTTTCAATTTTCTACTGTCCCATAACATAAACCTCACAAATAAAGTTAAAATCTTATAAGATATAGTTACATGCCGCCAGTGTTTGATTTTGCAATGATTTCACTGTTTGGATGTGTTTTTCTATTTGTGTCTTTTGTTGTGCACATTCAGCAAGTATACGGCTGTTTTCTGATTTTTTTCAATTTTCTACTGTCCCATAACATAAACCTCACAAATAAAGTTAACATCTTATAAGATATACTTCTGTAACCTCAGTGTTTGATTTTGCAATGATTTCACTGTTTGGATGTGTTTTTCTATTTGTGTCTGTTTTTGTGCACATTCAGCAAGTATACGGCTGTTTTCTGATTTTTTCAATTTTCTACTGTCCCATAACATAAACCTCACAAATAAAGTTAACATCTTATAAGATATACTTCTGTAACCTCAGTGTTTGATTTTGCAATGATTTCACTGTTTGGATGTGTTTTTCTATTTGTGTCTGTTTTTGTGCACATTCAGCAAGTATACGGCTGTTTTCTGATTTTTTCAATTTTCTACTGTCCCATAACATAAACCTCACAAATAAAGTTAACATCTTATAAGATATACTTCTGTACCCTCAGTGTTTGATTTTGCAATGATTTCACTGTTTGGATGTGTTTTTCTATTTGTGTCTTTTGTTGTGCACATTCAGCAAGTATACGGCTGTTTTCTGATTTTTTTCAATTTCTACTGTCCCATAACATAAACCTCACAAATAAAGTTAAAATCTTATAAGATATAGTTATATGCCGTCAGTGTTTGATTTTGCAATGATTTCACTGTTTGGATGTGTTTTTCTATTTGTGTCTTTTGTTGTGCACATTCAGCAAGTATACGGCTGTTTTCTGATTTTTTTCAATTTTCTACTGTCCCATAACATAAACCTCACAAATAAAGTTAACATCTTATAAGATATACTTCTGTACCCTCAGTGTTTGATTTTGCAATGATTTCACTGTTTGGATGTGTTTTTCTATTAGTGTCTTTTGTTGTGCACATTCAGCAAGTATACGGCTGTTTTCTGATTTTTTTCAATTTTCTACTGTCCCATAACATAAACCTCACAAATAAAGTTACCATCTTATAAGATATACTTCTGTAACCTCAGTGTTTGATTTTGCAATGATTTCACTGTTTGGATGTGTTTTTCTATTTGTGTCTGTTTTTGTGCACATTCACCTGGAATACGACTGTTTTCTGATTTCTTTTTCATTTTTCTACTGTCCCATAACATAAACCTCACAAATAAAGTTAAAATCTTATAAGATATAGTTACATGCCGCCAGTGTTTGATTTTGCAATGATTTCACTGTTTGGATGTGTTTTTCTATTTGTGTCTTTTGTTGTGCACATTCAGCAAGTATACGGCTGTTTTCTGATTTTTTTCAATTTTCTACTGTCCCATAACAAACCTCACAAATAAAGTTAACATCTTATAAGATATACTTCTGTAACCTCAGTGTTTGATTTTGCAATGATTTCACTGTTTGGATGTGTTTTTCTATGTGTGTCTGTGTTTGTGCACATTCAGCAAGTATACGGCTGTTTTCTGATTTTTTTCAATTTTCTACTGTCCCATAACATAAAGATCACAAATAAAGTTAAAATCTTATAAGATATAGTTACATGCCGCCAGTGTTTTATTTTGCAATGATTTCACTGTTTGGATGTGTTTTTCTATTTGTGTCTTTTGTTGTGCACATTCAGCAAGTATACGGCTGTTTTCTAATTTTTTTCAATTTTTTACTGTCCCATAACATAAACCTCACAAATAAAGTTAACATCTTATTAGATATACTTCTGTAACCTCAGTGTTTGATTTTGCAATGATTTCACTGTTTGGATGTGTTTTTCTATTTGTGTCTGTTTTTGTGCACATTCAGCAAGTATGCGGCTGTTTTCTGATTTTTTTCAATTTTCTACTGTCCCATAACAAACCTCACAAATAAAGTTAACATCTTATAAGATATACTTCTGTAACCTCAGTGTTTGATTTTGCAATGATTTCACTGTTTGGATGTGTTTTTCTATTTGTGTCTGTTTTTGTGCACATTCAGCAAGTATACGGCTGTTTTCTGATTTTTTCAATTTTCTACTGTCCCATAACATAAACCTCACAAATAAAGTTAACATCTTATAAGATATACTTCTGTAACCTCAGTGTTTGATTTTGCAATGATGTCACTGTTTGGATGTGTTTTTCTATTTGTGTCTGTTTTTGTGCACATTCAGCAAGTATACGGCTGTTTTCTAATTTTTTTCAATTTTCTACTGTCCCATAACATAAACCTCACAAATAAAGTTAACATCTTATAAGATATACTTCTGTACCCTCAGTGTTTGATTTTGCAATGATTTCACTGTTTGGATGTGTTTTTCTATTTGTGTCTTTTGTTGTGCACATTCAGCAAGTATACGGCTGTTTTCTGATTTTTTTCAATTTCTACTGTCCCATAACATAAACCTCACAAATAAAGTTAAAATCTTATAAGATATAGTTATATGCCGTCAGTGTTTGATTTTGCAATGATTTCACTGTTTGGATGTGTTTTTCTATTTGTGTCTTTTGTTGTGCACATTCAGCAAGTATACGGCTGTTTTCTGATTTTTTTCAATTTTCTACTGTCCCATAACATAAACCTCACAAATAAAGTTAACATCTTATAAGATATACTTCTGTACCCTCAGTGTTTGATTTTGCAATGATTTCACTGTTTGGATGTGTTTTTCTATTTGTGTCTGTTGTTGTGCACATTCAGCAAGTATCGACTGATTTTTTTCAATTTTCTACTGTCCCATAACATAAACCTCACAAATGAAGTTAACATCTTATAAGATATAGTTACATGCCGTCAGTGTTTGATTTTGCAATGATTTCACTGTTTGGATGTGTTTTTCTATTTGTGTCTGTTTTGTGCACATTCAGCAAGTGTACGGCTGTTTTCTGATTTTTTTCAATTTTCTACTGTCCCATAACATAAACCTCACAAATAAAGTTAACATCTTATAAGATATAGTTATATGCCGTCAGTGTTTGATTTTGCAATGATTTCACTGTTTGGATGTGTTTTTCTATTTGTGTCTGTTTTTGTGCACATTCAGCAAGTATACGGCTGTTTTCTGATTTTTTTCAATTTTCTACTGTCCCATAACATAAACCTCACAAATAAAGTTAACATCTTATAAGATATAGTTATATGCCTTCAGTGTTTGATTTTGCAATGATTTCACTGTTTGGATGTGTTTTTCTATTTGTGTCTGTTTTGTGCACATTCAGCAAGTATACGGCTGTTTTCTGATTTTTTTCAATTTTCTACTGTCCCATAACATAAACCTCACAAATAAAGTTACCATCTTATAAGATATACTTCTGTAACCTCAGTGTTTGATTTTGCAATGATTTCACTGTTTGGATGTGTTTTTCTATTTGTGTCTGTTTTTGTGCACATTCACCTGGAATACGACTGTTTTCTGATTTCTTTTTCATTTTTCTACTGTCCCATAACATAAACCTCACAAATAAAGTTAAAATCTTATAAGATATAGTTACATGCCGCCAGTGTTTGATTTTGCAATGATTTCACTGTTTGGATGTGTTTTTCTATTTGTGTCTTTTGTTGTGCACATTCAGCAAGTATACGGCTGTTTTCTGATTTTTTTCAATTTTCTACTGTCCCATAACAAACCTCACAAATAAAGTTAACATCTTATAAGATATACTTCTGTAACCTCAGTGTTTGATTTTGCAATGATTTCACTGTTTGGATGTGTTTTTCTATGTGTGTCTGTGTTTGTGCATATTCAGCAAGTATACGGCTGTTTTCTGATTTTTTTCAATTTTCTACTGTCCCATAACATAAACCTCACAAATAAAGTTAAAATCTTATAAGATATAGTTACATGCCGCCAGTGTTTGATTTTGCAATGATTTCACTGTTTGGATGTGTTTTTCTATTTGTGTCTTTTGTTGTGCACATTCAGCAAGTATACGGCTGTTTTCTAATTTTTTTCAATTTTTTACTGTCCCATAACATAAACCTCACAAATAAAGTTAACATCTTATAAGATATACTTCTGTAACCTCAGTGTTTGATTTTGCAATGATTTCACTGTTTGGATGTGTTTTTCTATGTGTGTCTGTGTTTGTGCACATTCAGCAAGTATACGGCTGTTTTCTGATTTTTTTCAATTTTCTACTGTCCCATAACATAAACATCACAAATAAAGTTAAAATCTTATAAGATATAGTTACATGCCGCCAGTGTTTTATTTTGCAATGATTTCACTGTTTGGATGTGTTTTTCTATTTGTGTCTTTTGTTGTGCACATTCAGCAAGTATACGGCTGTTTTCTAATTTTTTTCAATTTTTTACTGTCCCATAACATAAACCTCACAAATAAAGTTAACATCTTATTAGATATACTTCTGTAACCTCAGTGTTTGATTTTGCAATGATTTCACTGTTTGGATGTGTTTTTCTATTTGTGTCTGTTTTTGTGCACATTCAGCAAGTATGCGGCTGTTTTCTGATTTTTTTCAATTTTCTACTGTCCCATAACAAACCTCACAAATAAAGTTAACATCTTATAAGATATACTTCTGTAACATCAGTGTTTGATTTTGCAATGATTTCACTGTTTGGATGTGTTTTTCTATTTGTGTCTGTTTTTGTGCACATTCAGCAAGTATACGGCTGTTTTCTGATTTTTTCAATTTTCTACTGTCCCATAACATAAACCTCACAAATAAAGTTAACATCTTATAAGATATACTTCTGTAACCTCAGTGTTTGATTTTGCAATGATGTCACTGTTTGGATGTGTTTTTCTATTTGTGTCTGTTTTTGTGCACATTCAGCAAGTATACGGCTGTTTTCTAATTTTTTTCAATTTTCTACTGTCCCATAACATAAACCTCACAAATAAAGTTAACATCTTATAAGATATACTTCTGTACCCTCAGTGTTTGATTTTGCAATGATTTCACTGTTTGGATGTGTTTTTCTATTTGTGTCTTTTGTTGTGCACATTCAGCAAGTATACGGCTGTTTTCTGATTTTTTTCAATTTCTACTGTCCCATAACATAAACCTCACAAATAAAGTTAAAATCTTATAAGATATAGTTATATGCCGTCAGTGTTTGATTTTGCAATGATTTCACTGTTTGGATGTGTTTTTCTATTTGTGTCTTTTGTTGTGCACATTCAGCAAGTATACGGCTGTTTTCTGATTTTTTTCAATTTTCTACTGTCCCATAACATAAACCTCACAAATAAAGTTAACATCTTATAAGATATACTTCTGTACCCTCAGTGTTTGATTTTGCAATGATTTCACTGTTTGGATGTGTTTTTCTATTTGTGTCTGTTGTTGTGCACATTCAGCAAGTATCGACTGATTTTTTTCAATTTTCTACTGTCCCATAACATAAACCTCACAAATGAAGTTAACATCTTATAAGATATAGTTACATGCCGTCAGTGTTTGATTTTGCAATGATTTCACTGTTTGGATGTGTTTTTCTATTTGTGTCTGTTTTGTGCACATTCAGCAAGTGTACGGCTGTTTTCTGATTTTTTTCAATTTTCTACTGTCCCATAACATAAACCTCACAAATAAAGTTAACATCTTATAAGATATAGTTATATGCCGTCAGTGTTTGATTTTGCAATGATTTCACTGTTTGGATGTGTTTTTCTATTTGTGTCTGTTTTTGTGCACATTCAGCAAGTATACGGCTGTTTTCTGATTTTTTTCAATTTTCTACTGTCCCATAACATAAACCTCACAAATAAAGTTAACATCTTATAAGATATAGTTATATGCCTTCAGTGTTTGATTTTGCAATGATTTCACTGTTTGGATGTGTTTTTCTATTTGTGTCTGTTTTGTGCACATTCAGCAAGTATACGGCTGTTTTCTGATTTTTTTCAATTTTCTACTGTCCCATAACATAAACCTCACAAATAAAGTTACCATCTTATAAGATATACTTCTGTAACCTCAGTGTTTGATTTTGCAATGATTTCACTGTTTGGATGTGTTTTTCTATTTGTGTCTGTTTTTGTGCATATTCAGCAAGTATACGGCTGTTTTCTGATTTTTTTCAATTTTCTACTGTCCCATAACATAAACCTCACAAATAAAGTTAAAATCTTGTAAGATATAGTTATATGCCGTCAGTGTTTGATTTTGCAATGATTTCACTGTTTGGATGTGTTTTTCTATTTGTGTCTGTTTTTGTGCACATTCAGCAAGTATACGGCTGTTTTCTGATTTTTTTCAATTTTCTACTGTCCCATAACATAAACCTCACAAATAAAGTTAACATCTTATAAGATATAGATATATGCCTTCAGTGTTTGATTTTGCAATGATTTCACTGTTTGGATGTGTTTTTCTATTTGTGTCTGTTTTTGTGCACATTCAGCAAGTATACGGCTGTTTTCTGATTTTTTCAATTTTCTACTGTCCCATAACATAAACCTCACAAATAAAGTTAAAATCTTATAAGATATAGTTACATGCCGCCAGTGTTTGATTTTGCAATGATTTCACTGTTTGGATGTGTTTTTCTATTTGTGTCTTTTGTTGTGCACATTCAGCAAGTATACGGCTGTTTTCTGATTTTTTTCAATTTTCTACTGTCCCATAACAAACCTCACAAATAAAGTTAACATCTTATAAGATATACTTCTGTAACCTCAGTGTTTGATTTTGCAATGATTTCACTGTTTGGATGTGTTTTTCTATGTGTGTCTGTGTTTGTGCACATTCAGCAAGTATACGGCTGTTTTCTGATTTTTTTCAATTTTCTACTGTCCCATAACATAAACCTCACAAATAAAGTTAAAATCTTATAAGATATAGTTACATGCCGCCAGTGTTTGATTTTGCAATGATTTCACTGTTTGGATGTGTTTTTCTATTTGTGTCTTTTGTTGTGCACATTCAGCAAGTATACGGCTGTTTTCTAATTATTTTCAATTTTCTACTGTCCCATAACATAAACCTCACAAATAAAGTTAACATCTTATAAGATATACTTCTGTAACCTCAGTGTTTGATTTTGCAATGATTTCACTGTTTGGATGTGTTTTTCTATTTGTGTCTGTTTTTGTGCACATTCAGCAAGTATGCGGCTGTTTTCTGATTTTTTTCAATTTTCTACTGTCCCATAACAAACCTCACAAATAAAGTTAACATCTTATAAGATATACTTCTGTAACCTCAGTGTTTGATTTTGCAATGATTTCACTGTTTGGATGTGTTTTTCTATTTGTGTCTGTTTTTGTGCACATTCAGCAAGTATACGGCTGTTTTCTGATTTTTTCAATTTTCTACTGTCCCATAACATAAACCTCACAAATAAAGTTAACATCTTATAAGATATACTTCTGTAACCTCAGTGTTTGATTTTGCAATGATGTCACTGTTTGGATGTGTTTTTCTATTTGTGTCTGTTTTTGTGCACATTCAGCAAGTATACGGCTGTTTTCTGATTTTTTTCAATTTTCTACTGTCCCATAACATAAACCTCACAAATAAAGTTAACATCTTATAAGATATACTTCTGTACCCTCAGTGTTTGATTTTGCAATGATTTCACTGTTTGGATGTGTTTTTCTATTTGTGTCTTTTGTTGTGCACATTCAGCAAGTATACGGCTGTTTTCTGATTTTTTTCAATTTCTACTGTCCCATAACATAAACCTCACAAATAAAGTTAAAATCTTATAAGATATAGTTATATGCCGTCAGTGTTTGATTTTGCAATGATTTCACTGTTTGGATGTGTTTTTCTATTTGTGTCTTTTGTTGTGCACATTCAGCAAGTATACGGCTGTTTTCTGATTTTTTTCAATTTTCTACTGTCCCATAACATAAACCTCACAAATAAAGTTAACATCTTATAAGATATACTTCTGTACCCTCAGTGTTTGATTTTGCAATGATTTCACTGTTTGGATGTGTTTTTCTATTTGTGTCTTTTGTTGTGCACATTGAATTGAATTGAATTGAATTGAATTGAATATACTTTATTAATCCCTTGCGGGAAATTCTTTCGTCACAGCGCTCCAGTGTACAAAGGTAACGAATGTTACAGCAGAAACGAATCTTATAGCAGCAATTTTGAAAATTACAAAGTCAAAAACTATAAGAATAAGTAAGAATAAAACAAAGAATAAAATTATACGAGTACGAATAAAATAAGAATAAATTTGCACAGTTAAAAATTTCCACAATATACCTTTAAAGCTTGTACATCCCCCTCCCCCCATATTACAATATATACAGATGAAATATAAGCTTATTTATCAAACAGAAGAGTTGTACAACTTAATAGCCACAGGCAGGAATGATCAAGTATCGACTGATTTTTTTCAATTTTCTACTGTCCCATAACATAAACCTCACAAATGAAGTTAACATCTTATAAGATATAGTTACATGCTGTCAGTGTTTGATTTTGCAATGATTTCACTGTTTGGATGTGTTATTCTATTTGTGTCTTTTGTTGTGCACATTCAGCAAGTATACGGCTGTTTTCTGATTTTTTTCAATTTTCTACTGTCCCATAACATAAACCTCACAAATAAAGTTAACATCTTATAAGATATACTTCTGTACCCTCAGTGTTTGATTTTGCAATGATTTCACTGTTTGGATGTGTTTTTCTATTTGTGTTTTTATGCGCATTCAGCAAGTATACGGCTGTTTTCTGATTTTTTTCAATTTTCTACTGTCCCATAACATAAACCTCACATATAAAGTTAAAATCTTATAAGATATAGTTATATGCCTTCAGTGTTTGATTTTGCAATGATTTCACTGTTTGGATGTGTTTTTCTATGTGTGTCTGTGTTTCTGCATATTCAGCAAGTATACAGCTGTTTTCTGATTTTTTTCAATTTTCTACTGTCCCATAACATAAACCTCACAAATAAAGTTATTATCTCATAAGATATACTTCTGTAACCTCAGTGTTTGATTTTGCAATGATTTCACTGTTTGGATGTGTTTTTCTATTTGTGTCTGTTTTTGTGCACATTCAGCAAGTATACGGCTGTTTTCTGATTTTTTTCAATTTTCTACTGTCGCATGACAGAAACCTCACAAATAAGGTTAACATCTTATAAGATATACTTCTGTACCCTCAGTGTTTGATTTTGCAATGATTTCACTGTTTGGGTGTGTTTTTCTATTTGTGTCTGTTTTGTGCACATTCAGCAAGTGTACGGCTGTTTTCTGATTTTTTTCAATTTTCTACTGTCCCATAACATAAACCTCACAAATAAAGTTAACATCTTATAAGATATAGTTATATGCCTTCAGTGTTTGATTTTGCAATGATTTCACTGTTTGGATGTGTTTTTCTATTTGTGTCTGTTTTGTGCACATTCAGCAAGTATACGGCTGTTTTCTGATTTTTTTCAATTTTCTCCTCGCCCATAACATAAACCTCACAAATAAAGTTAACATCTTATAAGATATACTTCTGTAACCTCAGTGTTTGATTTTGCAATGATTTCACTGTTTGGATGTGTTTTTCTATTTGTGTCTTTTGTTGTGCACATTCAGCAAGTATCGACTGATTTTTTTCAATTTTCTACTGTCCCATAACATAAACCTCACAAATGAAGTTAACATCTTATAAGATATAGTTATATGCCGTCAGTGTTTGATTTTGCAATGATTTCACTGTTTGGATGTGTTTTTCTATTTGTGTCTGTTTTGTGCACATTCAGCAAGTATACGGCTGTTTTCTGATTTTTTTCAATTTTCTACTGTCCCATAACATAAACCTCACAAATAAAGTTAACATCTTATAAGATATACTTCTGTAACCTCAGTGTTTGATTTTGCAATGATTTCACTGTTTGGATGTGTTTTTCTATTTGTGTCTGTTTTGTGCACATTCAGCAAGTATACGGCTGTTTTCTGATTTTTTTCAATTTTCTACTGTCCCATAACATAAACCTCACAAATAAAGTTAACATCTTATAAGATATAGTTATATGCCTTCAGTGTTTGATTTTGCAATGATTTTACTGTTTGGATGTGTTTTTCTATTTGTGTCTGTTTTTGTGCGAATTCAGCAAGTATACGGCTGTTTTCTGTTTTTTTTCAGTTTTCTACTGTCCCATAACATAAACCTCACAAATAAAGTTAAAATCTTATGAGATATAGTTATATGCCTTCAGTGTTTGATTTTGCAATGATTTCACTGTTTGGATGTGTTTTTCTATTTGTGTCTGTTTTGTGCACATTCAGCAAGTATACGGCTGTTTTCTGATTTTTTTCAATTTTCTCCTCGCCCATAACATAAACCTCACAAATAAAGTTAACATCTTATAAGATATACTTCTGTAACCTCAGTGTTTGATTTTGCAATGATTTCACTGTTTGGATGTGTTTTTCTATTTGTGTCTTTTGTTGTGCACATTCAGCAAGTATACGGCTGTTTTCTGATTTTTTTCAATTTTCTACTGTCCCATAACATAAACCTCACAAATAAAGTTAACATCTTATAAGATATACTTCTGTAACCTCAGTGTTTGATTTTGCAATGATTTCACTGTTTGGATGTGTTTTTCTATTTGTGTCTGTTTTTGTGCACATTCAGCAAGTATACGGCTGTTTTCTGATTTTTTTCAATTTTCTACTGTCCCATAACATAAACCTCACAAATAAAGTTAACATCTTATAAGATATACTTCTGTACCCTCAGTGTTTGATTTTGCAATGATTTCACTGTTTGGATGCGTTTTTCTATTTGTGTCTTTTGTTGTGCACATTCAGCAAGTATACGGCTGTTTTCTGATTTTTTTCAAATTTCTACTGTCCCATAACATAAACCTCACAAATAAAGTTAAAATCTTATAAGATATAGTTATATGCCGTCAGTGTTTGATTTTGCAATGATTTCACTGTTTGGATGTGTTTTTCTATTTGTGTCTTTTGTTGTGCGCATTCAGCAAGTATATGGCTGTTTTCTGATTTTTTTCAATTTTCTACTGTCCCATAACATAAACCTCACAAATAAAGTTAAAATCTTATAAGATATACTTCTGTAACCTCAGTGTTTGATTTTGCAATGATTTCACTGTTTGGATGTGTTTTTCTATTTGTGTCTGTTTTTGTGCACATTCAGCAAGTATACGGCTGTTTTCTGATTTTTTTCAATTTTCTACTGTCCCATAACATAAAACTCACAAATAAAGTTAACATCTTATAAGATATAGTTATATGCCGTCAGTGTTTGATTTTGCAATGATTTCACTGTTTGGATGTGTTATTCTATTTGTGTCTTTTGTTGTGCACATTCAGCAAGTATACGGCTGTTTTCTGATTTTTTTCAATTTTCTACTGTCCCATAACATAAACCTCACAAATAAAGTTAACATCTTATAAGATATACTTCTGTACCCTCAGTGTTTGATTTTGCAATGATTTCACTGTTTGGATGTGTTTTTCTATTTGTGTTTTTATGCGCATTCAGCAAGTATACGGCTGTTTTCTGATTTTTTTCAATTTTCTACTGTCCCATAACATAAACCTCACATATAAAGTTAAAATCTTATAAGATATAGTTATATGCCTTCAGTGTTTGATTTTGCAATGATTTCACTGTTTGGATGTGTTTTTCTATGTGTGTCTGTGTTTCTGCATATTCAGCAAGTATACAGCTGTTTTCTGATTTTTTTCAATTTTCTACTGTCCCATAACATAAACCTCACAAATAAAGTTATTATCTCATAAGATATACTTCTGTAACCTCAGTGTTTGATTTTGCAATGATTTCACTGTTTGGATGTGTTTTTCTATTTGTGTCTGTTTTTGTGCACATTCAGCAAGTATACGGCTGTTTTCTGATTTTTTTCAATTTTCTACTGTCGCATAACAGAAACCTCACAAATAAAGTTAACATCTTATAAGATATACTTCTGTACCCTCAGTGTTTGATTTTGCATTGATTTCACTGTTTGGGTGTGTTTTTCTATTTGTGTCTGTTTTGTGCACATTCAGCAAGTGTACGGCTGTTTTCTGATTTTTTTCAATTTTCTACTGTCCCATAACATAAACCTCACAAATAAAGTTAACATCTTATAAGATATAGTTATATGCCTTCAGTGTTTGATTTTGCAATGATTTCACTGTTTGGATGTGTTTTTCTATTTGTGTCTGTTTTGTGCACATTCAGCAAGTATACGGCTGTTTTCTGATTTTTTTCAATTTTCTCCTCGCCCATAACATAAACCTCACAAATAAAGTTAACATCTTATAAGATATACTTCTGTAACCTCAGTGTTTGATTTTGCAATGATTTCACTGTTTGGATGTGTTTTTCTATTTGTGTCTTTTGTTGTGCACATTCAGCAAGTATCGACTGATTTTTTTCAATTTTCTACTGTCCCATAACATAAACCTCACAAATGAAGTTAACATCTTATAAGATATAGTTATATGCCGTCAGTGTTTGATTTTGCAATGATTTCACTGTTTGGATGTGTTTTTCTATTTGTGTCTGTTTTGTGCACATTCAGCAAGTATACGGCTGTTTTCTGATTTTTTTCAATTTTCTACTGTCCCATAACATAAACCTCACAAATAAAGTTACCATCTTATAAGATATACTTCTGTAACCTCAGTGTTTGATTTTGCAATGATTTCACTGTTTGGATGTGTTTTTCTATTTGTGTCTGTTTTTGTGCACATTCAGCAAGTATACGGCTGTGTTCTGATTTTTTTCAATTTTCTACTGTCGCATAACATAAACCTCAAAAATAAAGTTAACATCTTATAAGATATACTTCTGTAACCTCAGTGTTTGATTTTGCAATGATTTCACTGTTTGGATGTGTTTTTCTATTTGTGTCTTTTGTTGTGCACATTCAGCAAGTATACGGCTGTTTTCTGATTTTTTTCAATTTTCTACTGTCCCATAACATAAACCTCACAAATAAAGTTAACATCTTATAAGATATACTTCTGTAACCTCAGTGTTTGATTTTGCAATGATTTCACTGTTTGGATGTGTTTTTCTATTTGTGTCTGTTTTTGTGCACATTCAGCAAGTATGCGGCTGTTTTCTGATTTTTTTCAATTTTCTACTGTCCCATAACAAACCTCACAAATAAAGTTAACATCTTATAAGATATACTTCTGTAACCTCAGTGTTTGATTTTGCAATGATTTCACTGTTTGGATGTGTTTTTCTATTTGTGTCTGTTTTTGTGCACATTCAGCAAGTATACGGCTGTTTTCTGATTTTTTTCAATTTTCTACTGTCCCATAACATGAACCTCACAAATAAAGTTAACATCTTATAAGATATAGTTATATGCCGTCAGTGTTTGATTTTGCAATGATTTCACTGTTTGGATGTGTTTTTCTATTCTTTTGTTGTGCACATTCAGCAAGTATACGGCTGTTTTCTGATTTTTTTCAATTTTCTTCTGTCCCATAACATAAACCTCACAAATAAAGTTAACATCTTATAAGATATACTTCTGTACCCTCAGTGTTTGATTTTGCAATGATTTCACTGTTTGGATGTGTTTTTCTATTTGTGTCTTTTGTTGTGCACATTCAGCAAGGATCGACTGTTTTCTGATTTTAATCAATTTTCTACTGTCCCATAACATAAACCTCACAAATGAAGTTAACATCTTATAAGATATAGTTATATGCCGTCAGTGTTTGATTTTCCAATGATTTCACTGTTTGGATGTGTTTTTCTATTTGTGTCTGTTTTGTGCACATTCAGCAAGTATACGGCTGTTTTCTGATTTTTTTCAATTTTCTACTGTCCCATAACATAAACCTCACAAATAAAGTTAACATCTTATAAGATATACTTCTGTAACCTCAGTGTTTGATTTTGCAATGATTTCACTGTTTGGATGTGTTTTTCTATGTGTGTCTGATTTTGTGCACATTCAGCAAGTATACGACTGTTTTCTGATTTTTTTCAATTTTCTACTGTCCCATAACATAAACCTCACAAATAAAGTTAACATCTTATAAGATATACTTCTGTAACCTCAGTGTTTGATTTTGCAATGATTTCACTGTTTGGATGTGTTTTTCTATTTGGGTCTGTTTTTGTGCACATTCAGCAAGTATACGGCTGTTTTCTGATTTTTTTCAATTTTCTACTGTCCCATAACATAAACCTCACAAATAAAGTTAAAATCTTGTAAGATATAGTTATATGCCGTCAGTGTTTGATTTTGCAATGATTTCACTGTTTGGATGTGTTTTTCTATTTGTGTCTGTTTTTGTGCACATTCAGCAAGTATACGGCTGTTTTCTGATTTTTTTCAATTTTCTACTGTCCCATAACATAAACCTCACAAATAAAGTTAACATCTTATAAGATATACTTCTGTAACCTCAGTGTTTGATTTTGCAATGATTTCACTGTTTGGATGTGTTTTTCTATTTGTGTCTGTTTTTGTGCACATTCAGCAAGTATACGGCTGTTTTCTGATTTTTTTCAATTTTCTACTGTCCCATAACATGAACCTCACAAATAAAGTTAACATCTTATAAGATATAGTTATATGCCGTCAGTGTTTGATTTTGCAATGATTTCACTGTTTGGATGTGTTTTTCTATTCTTTTGTTGTGCACATTCAGCAAGTATACGGCTGTTTTCTGATTTTTTCAATTTTCTTCTGTCCCATAACATAAACCTCACAAATAAAGTTAACATCTTATAAGATATACTTCTGTACCCTCAGTGTTTGATTTTGCAATGATTTCACTGTTTGGATGTGTTTTTCTATTTGTGTCTTTTGTTGTGCACATTCAGCAAGGATCGACTGTTTTCTGATTTTAATCAATTTTCTACTGTCCCATAACATAAACCTCACAAATGAAGTTAACATCTTATAAGATATAGTTATATGCCGTCAGTGTTTGATTTTGCAATGATTTCACTGTTTGGATGTGTTTTTCTATTTCTCTCTGTTTTTGTGTGCATTTAGCAGGGATACGATTGTTTTCTGATTTTTTTTAATTTTTCTACTGTCCCATAACATAAACCTCACAAATAAAGTTAACATCTTATAAGTTATTCTTCGGTACCCTCAGTGTTTGATTTTGCAATGATTTCACTGTTTGGATGTGTTTTTCTATTTGTGTCTGTTTTTGTGCGCATTCAGCTGGAATACGACTGTTTTCTGATTTTTTTTCATTTTCTACTGTCCCATAACATAAACCTCACAAATAAAGTTAACATCTTATAAGATATACTAATGTACCCTCGTCGTTCCGCTCGTCTTGGGACCCCAAACGACATATGAAATATTCACACTCCTGCGACCTGTAGAAATGTAGTTCCTCCAAAACTTCCACTCTGGCCAAAGAGTCTAAGACTGTATAGAGTCTGACATGACCTGATTTTCAGTTTTTGGACACATGACTTTGGGCTTTTTTCCCCCTGGCCAAAAAAAACTGCCAAAAAAACAGTCTGTAAAATTCAAACGTAAGAAAGGTGGGAAACTGTCTTTTCTTCAATAATAACTAAAGGCAATGAGCCCGGATGCTGATTTCTCCGTATGTGTATCAGGGACTCCTGGCTGATCCAGGGTACCGAGTTTCAGACCTGTGCAACCTTTGGAAAGGTCAAAGGTCAGCCGCTGTGGTGTGTTTTTTGTAATAATTCCTAAAGGCATTGAGTCAGGAGTCTGATTTTTCCGTATGTGTATCAGGGACTAAAGCTTATCCCGGTTGCCGAGTTTCAGACCTGTGCAACTTTCGGAAAAGGTCAATGGTCAGCCGTTCGGGTGTGTTTTTTGTAATAATTCCTAAAGGCATTAAGCCAGGAGTCTGATTTTTCCGTATGTGTATCAGGGACTAAGGCTAATCCAGGGTGCCGAGTTTCAGACCTGTGCAACCTTTGGAAAGGTCAAAGGTCAGCCGTTCGGGTGTGTTTTTTGTAATAATTCCTAAAGGCATTGAGCCAGGAGTCTGATTTTTCCGTGTGTGTATCAGGGACTAAGGCTGATCCAGGGTGCCGAGTTTCAGACCTGTGCAACCTTCGGAAAGGTCAATGGTCAGCCGTTCGGGTGTGTTTTTTGTAATAATTCCTAAAGGCATTGAGCCAGGAGTCTGATTTTTCCGTATGTGTATCAGGGATTTAGGCTTATCCCGGGTGCCGAGTTTCAGACCTGTGCAACTTTCGGAAAAGGTCAATGGTCAGCCGTTCGGGTGTGTTTTTTGTAATAATTCCTAAAGGCATTGAGTCAGGAGTCTGTTTTCTCCGTATGTGTATCAGGGACTAAAGCTTATCCCGGTTGCCGAGTTTCAGACCTGTGCAACCTTCGGAAAGGTCAAAGGTCAGCCGTTCGGGTGTGTTTTTTGTAATAATTCCTAAAGGCATTGAGCCAGGAGTCTGATTTTTCCGTATGTGTATCAGGGATTTAGGCTTATCCCGGGTGCAGAGTTTCAGGCTTGTGCAACCTTCGGAAAGGTCAATGGTCAGCCGTTCGGGTGTGTTTTTTGTAATAATTCCTAAAGGCATTGAGCCAGGAGTCTGATTTTTCCGTATGTGTATCAGGGATTTAGGCCTATCCCGGGTGCAGAGTTTCAGACCTGTGCAACCTTCGGAAAGGTCAATAGTCAGTCATTCGG